>NC_036871.1:33584304-33592166 GCF_002910315.2 Salvelinus sp. IW2-2015 | reverse complement strand
AAAATGTACTACAGTGTTTAATCCTTGGTTGGCAAATATAGCCAGGTTACGGAGTTTGCTACCAATGATGACTGTAAACTAAACCAGAACATGACGTCAATAAAAATGTCAATGTACTTGAGAGGTATGATTGATA
The DNA here is from genome assembly GCF_002910315.2 of Salvelinus sp. IW2-2015. Classification (NCBI taxonomy): domain Eukaryota; kingdom Metazoa; phylum Chordata; class Actinopteri; order Salmoniformes; family Salmonidae; genus Salvelinus; species Salvelinus sp. IW2-2015. The sequence goes on along the minus strand of NC_036871.1, from coordinate 33,592,030 downwards.
AATTCATTGTAGCGTGGTCAATACATTGGCCATAGTGACTGCTCATGTTCCTGTGTTGTAGCTTGGCTGACAAAACTCACATAGTACATAGCAAGGGAGAGCTGATGTGTTTTTCATATTCAAAATGTACTACAGTATTTATTCCATGGTTGGCAAATGTCCCAGGTTACAGAGTTTGTTACCAATGATGACTGTAAACTAAGCCAGAGAGTGCCAAACATTAGTACAGTTTCCTCGTGACTACAAAGTCCCTCTAGGTATCACGACTGACGACTTGGGGCAATATAAATCCAATAGATGATGATGATTATTATTATACCATACAAAATCATTACATAATCCACCACTGTATAACTTGTTTCAGGTAAAGTATACACATTTTGTAATCATAATTTGATAATACATTTTGGGGATGACCAAAACAAAGTACAAATTAGATATGATTTTCGAAATGAAATATATATTTATTTAGGTGGAGATTGGATCATTAAACAGCAACACAAATAAATTATGCAAAAAATATACGTTTTATAAATATCCAATCTTCATAACCCCTCCATCTTCCAAAATAACCTCCACTTGCAGTTCTCTCGCTATTTCTGTTCACCCATCCATTTCTTCCCCTCACTTTCTTCAATACCGTCTTAGGTCATAGAGGTAGATACAGTACATACAGTACATTGTTAAAAATTATTCACATTACTTTATAAAAATACTCAATCTCATAGTCATACTCAATATTTAGTGATTAAGTCTTTCTTTAAATTAATAAGCTATATCTTTGGAGAAAGTCAGTTGTTCTACTAGCAGTTACACTCATTTAAATCTGAGACTGTTGGCTCCTATTAGCCTTTCACACGATCATGCCGACCCAAACTGCCCTGAACTGGCTCGGCTATTTCACATTCATTGCTCTTTCCAGCGTGATTCCTGCAACTATGGTGGATGCGTAACCAGGCCAGTGCAGCTTGGCTCAGGTCTACACAGCACGGTTCAGTAGTGAGAAAATGTACAAATGTGAAGTGAAAATGAGTCCACATGCAGTGAGTCAACCAAAATAAGTCAATGTGTTTCATCAGAATTCCTGCTTTCATTATTTAAAGGGGTAATCTCAAATGAAGAAATGTAACTACTGAAATGTTTAGGCAAATCTATTGATGCAAGGACTGACCATCCATGAGATCAAAATTATAGTTTAAACCGTGTTTTGATGCTATAAAAAGCATTAGTGCTATTAGCCTTAGCCTTTTAAGCTAGTTTGAATCTGCTAATCGTCAAAGTACCCAAACAAAGGAAATGGAGAGCGATGAGCAGCAGCATCAAACCACTGAGGCCGCTATCAAGCCCAACAGCGATGATTCTACCGAGCTCCAGCTAGCTCTGTGTGCAGAGTCTACCCACCCTTTCACAAATTCCGCCAGAATAACGGCTCAATAGCTTCCTCCACCTCCAACTGTTCCTGATGATCTTGGAACAGAGGAGCCAGCCCAGGTTAGACTAGAATTCTACCATAGCCACAGGTTTTCTGTCCAAAAATGTTTATTTAATAGGAACTGGTTCATAGGCCAGTACGTGTTCTCAATTTGCCTACCTGGTTAAATAAAGGTTAAATAAAAAATAAATAAAAAAATAGGCAGAGAGTGGCTGGAATACTCAGTTACTGCAGATGCTGAATTTTGTTTCCCATGTCGAAAGTTCTGTGTTGTCTAATGCTAACGCAGAGAAGGCCTTCACCCAAGCTGGGTATTCGAACTGGAAGAATGCTATTGATAGTACCAAATGATTTGATGCACCACCACTAGCTCCAAGCAAACAGCGACCTTATGTAAGTACAAATCTCCAGCAATGCGTGGAGAAAAGTACAGTAGGCCAGCAGTACAGAAGAGAAGAGACTGGATGTAAAAGACTGTTCTTCAGCACGTTGGATGGTGTCATTGGTGAAATGTCAGAATGATTCAGTGAACGCAACAGCCAACATGGTGGAGGCCCTGTGTGCCCTTGACTGGGGCAGCCATGACTTTCTATATAGAAGTGTTTGCAGACTGAAAATGCCCACTCTGGCTCCAATGAGGACAAATGGACCCCACTTGATATCCTACAACGATTCCATTGGCCTCTCTCTGCTATTTTTTATATTTACAGTGCATTCGGAAAGCATTCAGACCCTTTGCCTTTTTTCACATTTTGTTACGTTACAGCCATATTGTAAAATTGATTAAATAAATGTTTTTCCTCATCAATCTACACACAATAACCCATAATGACAAAGTGAAAACAGGTTTTTAGAAATGTTTGCAAATTATTTACATAAGTATTCAGACCCTTTGCTATGAGACTCGAAATTGAGCTCAGGTGCATCCGGTTTCCATTGATCATTCTTGAGATGTTTCTACAACTTGATTGGAGTCCACCTGTGGTAATTTCAATTGATTGGACATGATTTGGAAAGGCCCACACATGTCTATATGAGGTCCCACAGTTGACTGTGCATGTCAGAGCAAAAACCAAGCCATGAGGTCAAAGGAATTGTCCGTAGAGCCCCGAGACAGGATTGTGTCGAGGCACAGATCTGGAGAAGGCTACCAAAAATTGTCTGCAACATTGAAGGTCCCCAACAACACAGTGGCCATTGGAAATGTGGTTGATTCTGCTCCTGAAATGCACTGCTCGACAGAGACCTTACAGATAATTGTGTGTGTGGGGTACAGATATTGCATAGTCATTTAAAAATCATGTTAAACACTACTATTGCACACAGAGTGAGTCCATGCAACGTACTATGTGGCTTGTTTGTCACGATCGAGTGGAAGAGATTCGGACCAAAACGYAGCATGAGGAAAATAAGCCATCTTCTTTTAATAAATGACCGAAGATGAACATGAAACGAAAACACTATACAAACAAACAAAAAACAACAAATGATCGTGAAGCTAAATAACGCAAGTGCACAGACAAGCAACAAACGTTAAACAAGACAACTACCCACAAAAGCCTACTGCCTATGGCTACCTTAAATATGGCTCCCAATCAGAGACAAATGAATGACAGCTGTCTCTGATTGAGACCCAATCTAGGCAGCCATAGACATAACTAGACAACCTCACAATTATCTATCCCATACACAATACAACACCCATAGACTAAACAAAACACACACAACATACAATGCCCACCCCAACTCACGCCCTGACCAACTAAACATAATCAAAATAACATAAAAATAGGTCAGGAACGTGACATTGTTAAAGATGCACTATGCAGAAATCGCTCCGAGATTTCCTGGTTGCCAAAATTTGAATAGTTTGCCTAATTTCAGTTTATGGGACAAAACAAGCAAGGATAGTGTAGAGAATCATTGTAACATCTAAACTGCTGTGAAATATATTTTACATAACCAGAAATATTGTATTTTCAGCTGTTTGAAGCTGATGTACAAAACTGAAAGTTAGACGCAAAAAGAAAAGTTAAGAACGGGAAGTATTGAATAGCGCACATAGAACAGATCTACTGCTTCGTAGACTTGCTTTCAATGAGAATGACAGATCTATAACACACATTTCTATTTGAATTTCGTCAGATCGCCCCAAAAAGTGACATACTGCAGCTTTAAGCACATTTTTACTCCTGAACCTATTTAGGCTAGCCATAACAAAAGGTTTAATACCTTTAGACTCAAGACATTTCAGCTTTTCATTTTTTATTAATTTGAAAACATTTCTAAAAACATAATTCCACTTTGACATTATGGGGTATTATTGTGTGTAGATCAATGACACAAAATCTCAATTTAATCAATTGAATATTCAGACTAACACAACAAAATGTGTAAAAGTTCCAGGGCTATGAATACTTTCTGAAGGCACTGTAGAGTAGAGTACAGATGAGGGAGAGACTCGTGACCACAAAGCCAGACAAGGAACAGATCAAATACAGTGATTGGCATTTGATAAAGGCAGGAGATAGATGGATCACCTTAGTGTTGAAAAGCAAGGTGTATGTATAGTGGTGTATGTACTGTGTACATTTATTTTTATTTTTAAAGGTTAAAATAATTGTATGACTTTGTGGCTGAGCCAGCTAGTGACCACTGCAGAGCTGCATCCAGAACAAGATTCATGACAAAAAACACTAACTTGAGAACGAGACAGGGAGAGACAGTTATGTGGAAGAGAAGACAGAGGGATCAAGTACACTGCAGTTAGTTGTGTAAGATGCCACCACCCAATTGGTTTTTCAAATCGCCTGACGCACACATGACGCACACACCTCAACCATGCGAAACAGAACACATGCACAGACACCTGTACGAGCCATGAATCTCTAKTGTGCGCGTGTTCCACTGAGGAGTATGCAGGCAGAGTGCAGTACAGATGAGGGCAGATGAGGGAGAGACTGATGACCACGAAGCTAGATAACTCGCAGGAGATCAAGGAGCAGATAAAATACTAATGTCAGTGATTGGCATGTAAATATAGGCAGGAGATAGATAGGTCACCTCAGATGAATACTCACAGCTTACTTGTGTTGAAAAACTAAGGTGTAAAGAATGTAAGTACAATGACACGGCACTGTGAATTTAAAAGCATTTCTTTGATCGATTAGTGTTGAATTTGAATGTCGCACCAGAAAATGTGCCAATTCGTCATCATCAAGCTAATCTTTCCTCAGCTTTTAAAAACATACAGTAAATTGTTTGAATGCATACAGTGCTTTGCAAAATTATTCACCCCCTTGGCATTTTTCCTATTTTGTTGCATTACAGCCTGTAATTTAAATAGATTTTTATTTGGATTTCATGTAATGGACATACACATAATAGTCCAAATTGGTGAAGTGAAATGAAAAAAATTACTTGTTTAACTTTTTTATTTATTTTTTACCTGAAAAGTGGTGTGTGCGTATGTATTCAGCCCCTTTGCTAAGAAGCCTCTAAATAAGATCTGGCGCAACCAATTACCTTCAGAAGTCACATAATTACCTAAATAAATGCCACCTGTGTGCAATCTAAGTATCACATGATCTGTCACATGATCTCAGTATACAGTTGAATTTGAAATGTTTGCACACACTTAGGTTGGAGTCATTAAAACTCATTTTCAACCACTCCACAAATGTCTTGTTAACAAACTATAATGTTGGCATGTCGGTTAGGACATCTACTTTGTGCATGAAACAAGTCATTTTTCCAACAATTGCTTACAAACAGATTATTTCACTTCTAATTCACTGTATCACAATTCCAGTGGGTCAGAAGTTTACATATACTAAGTTGACTGTGCCTTTAAACAGCTTGGAAAAGTTTAGAAAATTATGTCATGGCTTTAGAAGCTTCTGATAGGCTAATTGACATAATTTGAGTCAATTGGAGGTGTACCTGTGGATGTATTTCAAGGCCTACCTTCAAACTCAGTGCCTCTTTGCTTGACATCATGGGAAAATCTAAAGAAATCAGCCAGACCCAGAAAAAATTATTGTAGACCTCCACAAGTCTGGTTCATCTTGGGAGCAATTTCCAAATGCCTGAAGGTGCCACATTCATCTGTACAAACAATAGTATGCAAGTTAACACCATGGGACCACCGCAGCTGTCATACGCTCAGGAAGGAGACGCGTTCTGCCTCTTAGAGATGAACGTACTTTGGTGGCGAAAAGTGCAAATCAATCCCAGGCAGCAGCAAAGGACCTTGTGAAGATGCTGGGGACAACTGGTACAAAGTTATCTATATCCACAGTTAAACGAGTCCTATATGGACATAACCTGAAAGGCCGCTCAGCAAGGAAGAGCCACTGCTCCAAAACCACCATAAAAGAGACAGATTATGGTGTGCAACTGCACATGGGGAGAAAGATCATACTTTTTGGAGAAATGTCCTCTGGTCTGATGAAACAAAAATAGAACTGTTTGGCCATAATGGCCATCGTTATGTTTGGAGGAAAAAGGGGGAGGCTTGCAAGCCGAAGAACACCATCCCAACCGTGAAGCACGGGGGTGGCAGCATCATGTTGTGTGGGTGCTTTGCTGCAGGAGGGACTGGTGCACTTCACAAAATAGATGGCATCATGAGGACTGAAAATGATGTTGATATATTGAAGCAACATCTCAAGAGATCAGTCATGAAGTTAAAGCTTGGTCACAAATGGGTCTTCCAAATGGACAATGACCCCAAAGTTGTGGCAAAATTGATTAAGGACAACAAAGTCAAGGTATTGGAGTGACCATCACAAAGCCCTGACCTCAATCCTATAGAAAATTTGTGGGCAGATCTGAAAAAGYGCGTGCGAGCAAGGAGGCCTACAAACCTGACTCAGTTACACCAGCTCTGTCAGGAGGAATGGGCCACAATTCACCCAACTTATTGTGGGAAGCTTGTGGAAGGCTACACAAAATGTTTGACCCAAGTGAAACAAATTAAAGACAATGTTACCAAATACTAATTSAGTGTATGTAAACTTCTGACCCACTGGGAATGTGATGAAAGAAATAAAAGCTGAAATAAATCATTCTCTCTGCTTCTATTCTGACATTTCACATTCTTAAAATAAAGTGGTGATCCTAACTGACCAAAGACAGGGAATTTTTACTAGGATTAAATGTCAGGAATTTTGAAAAACTGAGTTTAAATGTATTTGGCTATGGTGTATGTAAACTTCCGATTTCAACTGTATACTATACACCTGTCCTGAAAGGCCGCAGAGTCTGCAACACCACTAAGCAAGGGGCACCGCCAAGCAAGCGGCACTGTGAARACCAATGAGCTCTCCAAACAGGTCAKGGACAAAGTTGTGGAGAAGTACAGATCAGGGTTGGGTTATAAAAAAACATCAGAAACTTTGAACATACCTACAGGGCACCATTAAATCCATTAGTAAAAAATGGAAAGAATATAGCACCACAGCAAACCTACCAAGAGAGGGCTGCCCACCAAAACTCACAGACCAGGCAAGGAGGGCATTAATCAGAGAGGCAACCAAAAGAGACCAAAGATAACCTGAAAGGAGCTGCAAGCTCCACATCGGAGTATTGGATTATTGTCCAATAGGACCACTTTAAGGCCATAACCCACAGAGCTGGGCTTTACGGAAGGTGGCCATAAAAAAGCGCATTGCTTCAAGAAAAGAATAAGCAAACGCGTTTGGTGTTCACCAAAGGCATGTGGGAGACTCCCCAAACATATTGTCGTGTCTTTGGGCATCATTAAAACTGAAATACTTATTTAATCAAATAACTCTCTGTAATTAGTATTATGTGATTAAACTATTTTAATCATGTAACTGTAATTAACTAGGAAGTCGGGGCACCAAGGAAAATATTCAGATTACAAAGTTAAAGTCTTCTGATTAATTAATTATTCTTTACCTCACGTTAGTCTCATTCCAAACGTCGTAAATTGTTGGTTATCTGCCACGAACCCAGTCTTCACTATGAGTCATCCATATATTCAATTGTCTTAAATTCATTTATTTTCTAACTGAGTAATAACCTTTTCTCAATAGGGAGCGCCATTTCGACTTTGTAAAAAAACGTTCCCAAATTAAACTGCCTCGTACTCAATTCTTGCTCGTTACAATATGCATATTATTATTACTATTGGATAGAAAACACTCTCTAGTTTCTAAATCCGTTTGAATTATATCTTGGAGTAAAACAGACTCCATTTTGCAGCAAACTTCCTGTCAGGAAGTGAGAAATCTGAAAGTCGGGCACTCTGTGTCAGGGGTCAGTTAT
>NC_036871.1:33570764-33584279 GCF_002910315.2 Salvelinus sp. IW2-2015 | reverse complement strand
AAAGAGGAGATCTCCAGCTAGCTCTGTGTGCAGAGTCTACCACCCTTTCCACATTCCGCCAGAAATAACGGCTTCAATAGTAGCTTCCTCACCTCCAACTGTTTCCTGATGATCTTGGAACCGAAGGAGCCAGCCCAGGTTGACTAAGAATTCTACCATAGCCACAGGTTTCTGTCACAAAAATGTTTATTTAATAAGGAACGGTTATAGGCCAGTAACGTGTTCTCAATTTGGCTACGCTGGTTAACTAAAGGTTAAATAAAAAAATAAATAAAAAAAATAGGCAGAGAGGGCTGGAATACTCAGTTACTGCAGATGCTGAATTTTGTTTCCCATGTCGAAAGTTCTGTGTTGTCTAATGCTAACGCAGAGAAGGCTTCACCCAAGCTGGGTATTCGAACTGGAAGAATGCTATTGATAGTAACTAACATGCTTTGAATGCACCACCACTAGCTCCAAGCAAAACCAGCGACCTTATGTAAGTACACATTCCAGCAATGCGTGGAGAAAAGTACAGTAGGCCAGCGTTACAGAAGAGAAGAGACTGGGATGTAAAAAGAACTGTTCTCAGCACGTTTGGATGGTGTCATTGGTGAAATGTCAGAATGATTCAGTGAAACGCAACAGCCAACATGGTGGAGGCCCGCTGTGTGCCCTTTGAACTGGGGCAGCCATGACTTTCTATATAGAAGTGTTTTGCCAGACTGAACATGCCCACTCTGGCTTCCAATGAGGACAAATGAGACCCACTTGATATCCTACACCGATTCCCATTGCGCCTCTCTCGCTATTTTTTTATATATTTACAGTGCATTCGGAAAGCATTCCAGCCCCTTTGTGCTTTTTTTCAATTTTGTTACGTTCAGCCATATTTGTAAAATTGATTAAATAAATGTTTTTCCTCATGCAATCTACCACACCATAACCCATAAGAAAAGTGAAAAGCAGGTTTTTTTTAGAATGTTTGCAAATTATTTACAATAAGTATTCCAACCCTTTGCTATGAGCTCGAAATTGAGCTCAGGTGCATCCGTTTCCATTGAATCATTCCTTGAGATTTTCTACAACTTGGATTGGAGTCCACCTTGTGTAATTTCAATTGATGGACAATGATTTGGAAAGGCCCACACATGTCTATATGAGGTCCCACAGTTGACTGTGCATGTCAGAGCAAAAACCAAGCCACATGAGGTCAAAGGAATTGTCCGTAGAGCCCCGAGACCCAAGGATTGGTGTCGAGGCACAGATCTGGAAGAAGCTACCAAAAATTGTCTGCAACATTGAAGGTCCCCCAACAACACAGTGGCCATTGGAAATGTGGTTGATTCTGCTCTGAAATGCCAAACTGTCGACAGAGACCTTAGCAGATAATTGTGGTGTGTGGGGTACAGATATTGCATAGTCAATTTAAAAATCATGTTAAACCCTACTATTGCAGCACAGAGTGAGTCATGCAATCGTTACTATGTGGGTTTGTTTGTTCACGATCGAGTGGAAAGAGCTTCGACCAACACGCAGCATGAGGAAAATAAGCCATCTTTTTTAATGAAATGATGAACCGAAGATGACATGAAAACGAAAACACTATACAAACAAAACAAAAAACACAAATGAGGTCGTGAAGCTAAATAACGCAAGTGCACAGACAAGCAACAAACGTTAAACAAGACAACTAGCCCACAAAAGCGCTACTGCCTATGGCTACCTTAAATATGGCTCCCAATCAGGAGACAATGAATGACAGCTGTCCTCTGATTGAAGACCCAATCCTAGGCAGCCCAAGACATAATAGACACACTCACACATTATCTATCCATACACAATACAACACCCATAGACTAAACAAAACACACCACAACATACAATGCCCACCCCAACTCACGCCCTGACCAACTAAAACATAATCAAAAATAACATAAAAAATAGGTCACGGAAGTCGTGACATTGTTAAAGAATGCAGCTATGCAGAAATCGCTTCCCGAGATTTTCCTGTTGCCAAAAATTTGAATAGGTTTGCCTACTTCAGTTTATGGACAAAACCAAGCAAGGATAGTGGTAGAGAATCATTGTAACATCTTAAACTGCCTGTGAAATATATTTACAATAACCAGAAATATTGTATTTTCAGCTGTTTGAAGCTGATGTACAAAACTGAAAGTTAGACGCAAAAAGCAAAGTTCCAGAACGGGAAGTATTGGAATAGCGCACATAGAACAGATCTACTGCTTCGTAGACTTGCTTTCAATGAGAATGCACAGATCTATAACACAATTTCTATTTTGACTTTCGTCGATCGCCCCCAAAAGTGACACATACTGCAGCTTTAAGCACATTTTTACTCCCTTGAACCTATTTTAGGCTAGCCATAACAAAAGGTTTATACCTTTAGACTCAAGACATTTCAGCTTTTCCATTTTTTATTAATTTGAAAACATTTCTAAAAACATCATTCCACTTTGACATTATGGGGTAATTACTTGTGTGTAGCTCAAATGCATACAAAATCTCAATTTAATCAATTGAATATTCAGACATAAACACAACAAAATGTGGTAAAAGTTCGAGGGCTATGAAACTACTTTCTGAAGGACTGTAGAGTAGAGTACAAGATGAGGGAGAGACTCGGTGACACAAAGCCAGACAAGGAACAGATCAAATACAGTGAATTGGCATTTTGATAAAGGCAGGAGATAGATGGGTCACCTTAGTGTTGAAAAGCAAGGTGTATGTATAGTGGTGTATGTTACTAGTGTACATTTATTTTTATTTTTAAAGTTAAAAATATTGTATGACTTTGTGGCTGAGCCAGCTAGTGACCACGTGCAGAGCTGCATCCAGAACAAGATTCATGACAAAAAACACTAACTTGAGAACGAAGACAGGGACGAAGAAGTTTATGTGGAAGAGAAGACAGAGGATCAAGTAACACTGACTGCAGTTTCGTTTGTGTAAGATGCACCACCCAATTGGTTTTTCACATCGCCTGACGCCACACATGACGCACACACCCTCAACCATGCGAAACAGTAACACCATGCAACAGAGCACCTGTACGAGCCATGAATCTCTATTGTTGCGCGTGTTTCCACTGAGGAGTATGCGGCAAGAGTGCCAGTACAGATGAGGGTAAGATGAGGGAGAGACTGATGACCACGAAGCTAGATAACTCGCAGGAGATCAAGGAGGCCAGATAAAATACTAAATGGTCAGTGATTGGCATGTAAATATAGGCAGGAGATAGATAGGTCACGGCTCAGATGAATACTCACAGCTTACTTGGTGTTGAAAAACTAAGGTGTAAAGAATGTAAAGTACAATGACAGCGGCAACTTGTGCATTTAAAAGCGCAATTTCCTTTGATCGATTAGTGTTGACTTTGAATGTCGCAGCCAGAAAATGTGCCAATTTCGTCATCATCAAGGCTACTCTTTCCTCAGCCTTTTAAAACATACAGTAAATTGTTTGCACATGCATACAGTGCTTGCAAATTATTCCAGGCACCCCCTTTGGCATTTTTCCTATTTTGTTGCATTAGCAGCCTGTAATTTAAATAGATTTTTTTTATTTGGATTTTCATGTAATGGACATACACATAATCAGTCCAATTTGGTGAACGTGAAATGAAAAAAAAATTACTTGTTTACTTTTTTTTTTTTTTTTTTTTAACCTGAAAAGTGGGTGGTGTGCGTATGTTATTCAGCCCTTTGCTAAGAAGCCTCTAACTAAGATCTGGCGTCAACCAATTACCTTAGAAAGTCAACATAATTACCTAAAATAATGCCTGTGTGCAATCTAAAGTATCACATGATCTGTCAGCATGTATCTCAGTATACAGTTGAATTTGAAATGTTTGCACACCTTAGGTTGGAGTCATTAAAACTCATTTTCACCACTCAACAAAATGTCTTGTTAAAAACTATAATGTTGGCATGTCTCCGGTTAGGACATCTACACTTTGTGGCATGACACAAGTCACATTTTCAACAATTGCTTACAACCACGATTATCACTTCTAATTCACTGTATTCACATTCCAGTGGGTCCGAAGTTTACATATACTAAGTTGCCTGTGCCCTTTAAAACCAGCTTGGAAAAGTTTAGAAAATATGTCAAATGGCTTTAGAAGCTTTCTGATAGGCTAATTGACATAATTTGAGTCAATTGGAGGTGTACTGTGGATGTATTTCAAGGCCTACCCTTCAAACTCAGTGGCCTTTTTTTGCTTGACAGTCATGGGAAAATCTAAGAAAATCAGCCAGACCCAGAAAAAATTATTGTAGACCTCCACAAGTCTGGTTCATGCCTTGGGAGGCAATTTCCAAATGCCTGAAGGTGCCACATTCATCTGTACAAACAATAGTATGCCAAGTTAACACCATGGGACCACCGCAGCTGTCATACGCTCAGGAAGGAGACGCGTTCTGCCTCTTAGAGATGAACGTACTTTGGTGCGAAAAGTGCAAATCAATCCCAGGGCAGCAACAAAGGACCTTGTGAAGATGCTGGGGACAACTGGTACAAAGTTATCTATATCCACAGTAAACGAGTCCTATATGGACATAACCTGAAAGGCCGCTCAGCAAGGAAGAGCCACTGCTCCAAAACCACCATAAAAGAGACAGATTATGGTGTGCAACTGCACATGGGGAGAAAGATCATACTTTTGGAGAAATTGTCCTCTGGGTCTGATGAAACAAAAATAGAACTGTTTGGCCATAATGGCCATCGTTATGTTTGGAGGAAAAAGGGGGAGGCTTGCAAGCCGCAAGAACACCATCCCAACCGTGAAGCACGGGGGTGGCAGCATCATTTGTGTGGCGGGTGCTTTGCTGCAGGAGGGGACTGGTGCACTTCACAAAATAGATGGCATCATGAGTGACTGAAAATGATGTTGATATATTGAAGCAACATCTCAAGAGATCAGTCATGAAGTTAAAGCTTGGTCACAAATGGGTCTTCCAATGGGGACAATGACCCCAAAGTTGTGGCAAAAATTGATTAAGGACCACAAAGTCAGGTATTGGAGTGACCATCACAAAGCCCTGACCTCAATCCTATAGAAAATTTGTGGGGCAGATCTGAAAAAGCTGCGTGCGAGCAAGGAGGCCTACAAACCTGACTCAGTTACACAAGCTTCTGTCAGGAGGAATGGGCCACAATTCCACCCAACTTATTGTGGGAAGCTTGTGGAAGGCTACACAAAATGTTTGACCGAAGTGAAACAATTAAAGACAATGTTACCAAATAGCTAATTAGTGTATGTAAAGCTTCTGACCCACGTGGGAATGTGATGAAAGAAAATAAAAGCTGAAAATAAATCATTCTCTCTGCTTTATTCTGACATTTCACATTCTTAAATAAAAGTGGTGAGATCCTAACTGACCAAAGACAGGGAATTTAACTAGGATTAAATGTCAGGAATTTGAAAAACTGAGTTTAAATGTATTTGGCTATGTGTATGTAAACTTCCGATTTCAACTGTATACTATAACACCTGTCCTGAAAGGCCGCAGAGTCTGCAACACCACTAAGGCAAGGGGCACCGCCAAGCAAGCGGCACTGTGAAGACCAATGAGCTCTCCAAACAGGTCATGGACAAAGTTGTGGAGAAGTACAGATCAGGGTTGGGTTATAAAAACATCAGAAACTTTGAACATACCTACAGGGCACCATTAAACATCCATTAGTAAAAAATGGAAGAATATAGCAGCCACAGCAAACCTAACCAAGAGAGGGCTGCCCACCAAAACTCACAGAACAGGCAAGGAGGGCATTAATCAGAGAGGCACACAAAGAGACCAAAGATAACCCTGAAAGGAGCTGCAAAGCTCCACCTCGGAGATTGGATTATCTGTCCAGTAGGACCACTTTAAGCCCATACCTCACAGAGCTGGGCTTTACGGAAGGTGGCCATAAAAAAGCCATTGCTTCAAGAAAAGAATAAGCAAACGCGTTTGGTGTTCCACCAAACGGCATGTGGGAGACTCCCCAAACATATTGTCGTGTCTTTGGCATCATTAAACTGAATAACTTATTTAATCAAATAACTCTCTGTAATTAGTATTATGTGATTAAACTAATTAATCATGTAACTGTAATTAACTAGGAAGTCGGGGCACCAAGAAAATATTCAGATTACAAAGTTAAAGTCTTCTGATTAATTAATTATTCTTTACCTCACGTTAGTCTCATTCCAAACGTCGTAAATTGTTGGTTATCTGCCCACGAACCCAGTCTTCACTATGAGTCATCCATATATCAATTGTCTAAATTCATTTATTTTCTAACTGAGTAATAACCTTTTCTCAATAGGGAGGGCCATTTCGACTTTGTAAAAAAACGTTCCCAAATTAAACTGCCTCGTACTCAATTCTTGCTCGTTACAATATGCATATTATTAATTACTATTGGATAGAAAACACTCTCTAGTTTCTAAATCGCGTTTGAATTATATCTTTGAGTAAAACAGACTCATTTTGCAGCAAACTTTCCTGCAGGAAGTGAGAAATCTGAAATCGGGCACTCTGTTCCAGGTAGTTTATTAATTTGCCAGTAATCAAGGTCGACATCCACTGCATACGCCCTTCCCTAATATCAAGTAAGCAAGTGAGAATTGGAAAATAGGCGTGTATAGGTAGATCTGAGGCCGGACAAAAGCCTTGGAACCGGGATGCTGGCCAGTCTTTTTCAACGTTCGATCATACGCAAAAGACCTCAGGATTGACTTCTGAAAAAGCGCTCGTTATAGGCAGTTAGATATATCCGGCTCGAATTTTATTCTATAGGTGTTAAAAACATCATTAATGTAAGCTTTATTTTAAACCAGTTATATCAGATTTAATTCAGTATATTGCGATTTCATCGGTATTTATTTATTTGGATGGCGCGTTATGGTGAGTTGGACACAGTCTTTCGCCACATTGGCATAATGTTTGCTGCTAATCCGAAGTTGAAGACGACAATCTACACGAGCAACGATTTATCTGCTGGACAAAGGACAACTTGCAACAGATTGCTGATGGAAGCTCATCCAAATAAGTAAAGAACCTATTATGATGTTAATTCGTTGTTCTGTTGAACAAATGTTTTAACTAATTATTCCGCCATATAATTTCGGTGCAGCGGTCTCGCTTACGCACGATGTATTCGTATAGTAACCGTTAATTTTAAAAATCTAACACAGCGGTTGCGATTAACTTTCGGAACTATAGGGGGGTCGCTTCCGCATTAGCATAATTTGGTCTCCAAATTAAACTGCCTCGTAGACTAAATTCTTGATCGTACAATATGCAATTTATTGCTTATTATTGGATAGGACAAACACTTTCTAGTAATTCTAATAAGCCGTTGGAATTTTGGGGTCTCTGAGTGTACAGAACATATCTACAGCCACTTTTCCATGACAGGGGTCACATGTTTCAGAAAATATTTTACCCCTGATCTGCGGAGTCTGTTTTTAACAGGTGACAGTGAAATGCCTATGAAGAAACCGACACTGCCTACGTCTTCCTCTGGGATGTCTGTACGTCAATCACCGTTTTGAATGCGAGTCGAATTGCACAATCACCAGCACTTTATAACAAGAACAAACACGTGGAGGTACCTCCCCTTTCTACGTGCGCGCCGCACTGAGCGTGAAGACATCGGACTCGCCCATTACCAAATCGTTGTTTACTGCCAGCATATTTCTCTAGGTCATGTTTTTTAACTCGTTAAGTCTGTTAAAAAACATCACTAATGTAGCTTAATTTGAACCGTTTTATAAGCAATTATATCCGTTTAGTGCGATTCCTGAGGAATTTCTTTGTCGTGCACTTTCCTAGCTTTGGGAACGTTTCGGGGTCTCGGTCGTTGTTAGTGGACATTTCCCCGAAAAGGGGAACCAAAAGAGGACATCTATCGACCAAAGAAGATTACACATCGAAAGGATACATTGCCCAAGAATCTGATGGAAGAACAGCTCAAAGTAAGCAATATTTAATATGATTAAATCGTTGTTCTGTCGAAATATTTTAAACGCAATATTTCGCCATTTTGTTTGTATCGCGTCACTTGGCGCCCACCCTGGTATTGAAAAGTAAGGATAATTTAAAAATGTAAGTCAGGGTTGCATTAAAGAACTAATTTGTCCTTTCGATTCCTGTCAACCCTGTATTTTTTTTTGTCAAGTATATGATTAGCTTTTTCGATTAAACTAGATCAACTCTGAAAGCTGACGTACCTCATTTTGATGTTTGAGTTGCTACATTTTCATTGTATAACCACGGTTTTGTATGGCTAACATATGCACATTTTCGAAGCAAACTGTATATGTATGTTGTAAAATGATGGTTAGCAGAGAGTGTTCATCGGAAGAATTCTGAAGAAGGTTAGTTGAAGAAATTAATATTATTTGGCGGTGAATTACGTTATAGCGCTCTTTTGGCTGGAAACTCGATGCTCTGGTAACGTTTTCACATGTGGGTATGCTAACTTATCGATTTTATTGTGGGTTTTCGCTGTAAAACGCTTAGAAAATTCTGAAATAATATTTGTCTGGCATCAACAAGATCTGGGTTTTCCATTGCTTATGCCTTTGTCTACTTTTATGAATGTTTTATTAAGAGTAAATTGGTCATACACGTTGCTCTCTATAGTAATTCTAGTCGTAATTGTGATGGTCGGTGGCAATTGTAAACTGTGATTTCTACCTGAAATAATGCACTTTTTTTCTAACAAAACCTATCCTATACCATAAATAATGTTATCAGACTGGCCATCTGACGAGGTTTTTTCTTGGTTAGTGGCTATCAATAGCTTAGTTTTAGCCGAATTGGTGATAGCACCTGAAGTAGTAAGCAACTGAATGGAGTTAGAAAAGTGGGTGTATTTTGCTAAACGTGTTAGCTAATAGATTTACATATTTTGTCCTTCCCTGTAAAACATTTTAAAAATCTTGAAATGGTGGGCTTTTATTCACAAGATCTGTATTTTCATCCTGGTGTCTTGGACTTGTGATTTAATGATATTTAGATGCTACTATCTACTTGTGAAGCTATGCTAGCTATGGCTAATCAGTGTGTGGGGGGTGGGGGGTATCCCCGGACCCCGGTAGAGCTCGTTAGAGGTTAAGAAACTAAGTAATCTTTCATTTGCTGTCTCAACCTGTATTTTTTAGTCAAAGTTTATGAATTAGTTATTGATTAGATTAGGTGCCTCTCCCAAGCATTTCTCCCGAACATTTTTGTTTGCATTTTGGCTACTATTCATAATTGGTATAACCACGATTTGTGCCGCTAAAATATGCACCTTTCAACAACCATAATATGTATGGTGTAATTTGATGTTATAGGGAACTGTCATCTGAAGAAGTTTGAGAGGTTAGTGCATAATTTATATATCTTTGGCTGGTTATTTAATTCGTTATCGCTACTGTTGGGCTTGAATCAATGCTGTTTTGTGTGGTTTGGCTATTGTAGTAAGCTAATATAATGCTATCTTGGTGGTTTTCGATGTAAAACACTTAAAAACCATCTGAAATATTTGGCTGGATTCACAAGATCTTTGTCTTCATTTGCTGTACACTGTGTATTTTTCATAGAAATGTTTTTATGATGAGTTTTTTTAGGTAATTCACGTTGGGTCTCTGTAGTTATCTAGTCTGCTTTGGTGAGATTTTGTGATGGTGGCTGCAAGTAAAACTATTGATTTATACCTGAAATATGCACATTTTTTGAACCAAAACATATGCTATTACAATAAATAATGTTATCAGACTGTCATCTGATGAAGTTGTTTCTTGGTTAGTGACTATTTATATCTTTATTTGGGTCGAATTGTGATAAGCTACTATGCAGTAAAAAAATGGTGGAAAAAAAAGTTGAGTCTTTGCTATCGTGGTTAGCTAATAGAAAATACATATTGTGTCCTTCCCTGTAAAACATTTTTAAAAAATAGAAATGATGGCTGGATTTCACAAGATGTGTACTTTCAATCTGGTGGTCTTGGATTGGTGATTTCATGATTATTTATATGCTAGTATTTACCTTTTGTGGCGCTATGCTTAGGCTATGCTAGTCAGCTTTTTTAGCTGATTTGAGGTGCTCCGGATCCGGGATGAGTACCAAGTAAAGTTTAATCGACAGAATGCACACACAAACAAACAAAGTACATATGGTTACAAGGAAATGACAGGGAATGTGCCTAGTGGGCTAAACCGGCATGGCGAATGGTGGACAAAAGACTGAGGGGCGCAAAAGATTAAAAGACACTACAAAGTTGATAATTATGAACAATTGAAATGCTAATCCTTTGCCCAATGAACGCTCACTCATTCGGGAAATAATTGCAAATTCAATAACAGTGGGGGAAAAAGTTATTTAGTCAGCCACCAATTGTTGCAAGTTATCCACTTAAAAAGATGAGAGAGGCCTGTAATTTCATATAGGTACACTCAACTATGAACAGACAAAATGAGAAAATAAAAAATCCAAGAAAATCACATTGTAGGATTTTTCATGAATTTATTTGCAAATTATGGTGGAAAATACGGTATTTTGGTACCTACAAACAAGCAAGATTCTGGCTCTCAACAGACCTGTAACTCTTCTTTAAAGAGGCTCCTCTGTCCCTCCACTCGTTACCTGTAATTAATGGGACCTGTTTGAACTTGTTTATCGTATAGAAAAACACTGCCACAACTCAAACAGTCACCCTCCAAACTCTCCACTATGGCCAAGACCAAAGAGTGTCCAAAGGACCCCAGAAACAAAATTGTAGACCTGCACCAGGCTGGGAAGACTGAATCTGCACTAGGTAAGCAGCTTGGTTTGAAGAAATCAGCTGTGGGAAGCAATTATTAGGAAACGGAAGACATACAGACCATGATTAATCTCCCTCGATCTGGGGCTCCACGCAAGATCTCACCAACGTGGGGTCAAATGATCACAAGAACGGTGAGCAACCATCCCAGAACCACACGGGGGGACGCTAGTGAAATGACCTGCAGAGAGCTGGGGACCAAAGTTAAACAAAGCCTCACCATTCAGTAACACACTACGCTGCCAGGGACTCAATCCTGCAGTGCCAGACGTGTCCCCTCTGCTTAACCAGTTACACTGTCCCGGCCGTCTGAAGTTTTGCTAGAGAGCATTGGATGATCAGAAGAAGATTGGGCAGAATGTCATATGGTCAGATGAAACCAAAAATATAATTTTTGGTAAAAACTCAACTCGTCGTGTTTGGGAGGAAAAAGAATGCTGGTTGGCATCCAAAGAACACCATACCTACTGTGAAGCATGGGGGGTGGAAACATCCATGCTTTGGGCTGTTTTTTCTGCAAAGGGACAGGACGACTGATCCGTGTATAAGGAAAGAATGAATGGGGCCATGTATCGTGAGATTTTGAGTGAATACCGTCCTTCCATCAGTAAGCGGCATTGAAGAATGAAAACGTGGCTGGGTCCCTTTCAAGCATGAACAATGATCCCAAACACACCGCCCCGGGCAACCGAAGGAGTGGCTTCGTAAAGAAAGCATTTTCAAAGGTCCTGGGAGTGGCCTAGCCAGTCTCCAGATCTCAACCCCATAGAAAATCTTGGAGGGAGTTGAAAGTCCGTGTTGCCCAGCAACAG
Organism: Salvelinus sp. IW2-2015; assembly: GCF_002910315.2. NCBI lineage: Eukaryota > Metazoa > Chordata > Actinopteri > Salmoniformes > Salmonidae > Salvelinus > Salvelinus sp. IW2-2015. Next base: position 33,572,667 of record NC_036871.1, on the reverse strand, counting down.
CCCCAAAACATCACTGCTCTAGAGGAGATCTGCATGGAGGAATGGGCCAAAAAACCAGCAACAGTGTGTGAAAACCTTGTGAAGACTTACAGAAAACATTTGACCTCTGTCATTGCCAACAAAGGGTATATAACAAAGTATTGAGATAAACTTTTGTTATTGACCAAATACTTATTTTCCACCATAATTTGCATATAAATTCATTAAAAATCCTACAATGAGATTTTCTGGATTTTTTTCTCTCATTTTGTCTGTCATAGTTGAAGTGTACCTATGATGAAAATTACAGGCCTCTCTCATCTTTTTAAATGGGAGAACTTGCACAATTGGTGGCTGACTAAATACTTTTTTGCCCCACTGTATATATTTACGCTCAGTGTGTCACGTAATCTCTGTTGGAATCGTCTTTCTTTCTGTTGAAGTTCATCCGCCCGTCTTTCATGGTTAGAATGGATACTTCAGAGTCCCATTCAGAAATGTTGGATTAGGATAGATGTTTCAGCGGTTGTCGGTCTTCGCATTCAATGATACCGAATTCCTAGCTGCAGACTAGTAATTAATATCAAAGACTTGTTCTTATTCTGTCGGTATCGATAGTCTAAGGGGTTAACCATGTGAGATGGTTAAAAGATTCAGCAATCTACTTAAACCTTATTTCTCTCTGTGATAGAGGTATTGGGCTGGTCTCAAACCATGGCCCTCTTGTTATCCAGGTAAGCTGGTCTAAAGTGGGAAAACCCAGGTGGGGGTTTTATTTGGAACATAGAAAAGGGCTGTCCCATGACGCCGGGTTCTGCCTGTGCTCAGGGGGCGGTCCTCTGATTTAGTTAAACTCCAAAGAGAATTGGAGTTTCCTTCCTTAACTTCTCTAGGATAGGGGGCAGCATTTTCACGTTTGGATAAAAAGCATACCCAAATTCAACTGCCAGCTACTCATCACCAGAAGATAAGATATGCATATTGTTAGTATATTTGGATAGAAAACACTCTGAAGTTTCTGAAACTGTTTGAATCATGTCTGTGAGATAACAGAACTTATTTAGCAAGCGAAACCCCGAGGACAAACCATTCAGATTTTTTGTTGTTGTTGAGGTCACTCTCTTTTCAATGGATTTTCATTGGGAATCCAGATTTCTAATTGACCTTCTTGCAGTTCCTACCGCTTCCACTGGATGTCAACAGTCTTTAGAAATTGGTTGAGCTTTTCTCCTTTGTGTAATGAAGAAGTACGGCCATTTTGAACGAGGGTCACTTGTTGTGTACTGTTTGTTAGAGGCGCGTGACCAGAAAGCTAGCTACAGTTTGTTTTAATCCTGTATTGAACACAGATCATCCCGTCTTCAATTTCATCAATTATTTACGTAACAAATACCTAAAGTTGTATTACAAAAGTAGTTTGAAAGGTTTTGGCAAAGTTTACAGGTAACTTTTGAGATATTTTGTAGTCACGTTTCACAAGTTGGAACCGGTGTTTTTCTGGATCAAACGCGCCAAATAAATGGACATTTTGGATATATATCGACGGAATTAATCGAACAAAAGGACCCTTTGTGATGTTTATGGGACATATTGGAATGCCAACAAAAGAAGCTTGTCAAAGGTAAGGCATGAATTATATTTTTATTTCTACGTTTTGTGTCGCGACTGCAGGGTTGAAATATGCTTCTCTCTCTTTGTTTACTATGGTGCTATCCTCAGATAATAGCATCGTTTGCTTTCGCCGAAACGCCTATTTGAATTCTGACATGTTGGCTGGATTCACAACCAGTGTAGCTTTAATTTGGTTTCTTTCATGTGTGATTTAATGAAAGTTTGATTTTTATAGTAATTTATTTGAATTTGGCGCTCTGCATTTTCTCTGGCTTTTGGCCAAGTGAGACAGTAGCGTCCCGCCTAAACTCAG
>NC_036871.1:33554066-33569079 GCF_002910315.2 Salvelinus sp. IW2-2015 | reverse complement strand
CTCAACTTCGGAACTAGCAGCTAACGATAGCTACACGGCACACACATGCCCAAATCGTCAAACGCAATACTAAGGAAATTCAGAAAAATAGCAATATACTCGCATAAACTGATATAAATCGGTTTCAAATAACTTCGTTATGATGTTTCTAACACCTATATCGAATTAAATCACAGACGGATATATCTTTGATCAATAACGAGAGCTTTTGAGCATGCGATTCTGATGTCCTCCCTTGCGTCCTGGCGAGCGTCAAAAAGAAGGGTCATCTCACTCCATTCCCTTTTATAAACTCTGAGAACCACCTAGGGACACCATTCCACTTCTCATTGGTTACTGACATCCAGGGGAAGGCGGGTGCAGTTCATTTCAATCCATAGGGCTCGAGCTTAAAACTGAGCTTAAAACTGATCCGAGATCAGAGACTATTTTTCAGAGCTTCGCATGTCCTGTCATGAGTTTCGCTGTAGAAAGAGTTCTGGTTCACCCACAGACATAATTCAAACGGTTTTAGAAACTAGAGATTGTTTTCTATCCAATAGTAATAATAATATGCATATTGTACAAGCAAGAATTGAGTACGAGGCAGTTTAATTTGGAAATGTAAAAAAATAAATAATGCTAACAGCTCCCCCTATTGACAAAAGGTTAATTTTATACAACCATTAGATGTAAGCCTCATAACGGAGACTCTTGTATGAACATGGTTATGGTAATGTGGCTGTATTGTCTCTCGTGAGTTTCACAAAATTGTACCAAATGGACCAGTTCGTAGCTGGATTCTTCACCGATCTTTTATACATTCTTCAGAACATAAATATTGTTCGGACCTCCAGTTCTGTGAGGTGGAAGAAATTCCTTTGTTCTCTCTATGAAAACTCACTCTCTCTATATACTCTGGCCATGAGGAGAGGATCTCCTCTAGGAATTTACGACCTCTCTGACCACAGCAGCCTGGGTGTAGGAGACAGAGAGAGGGGGATGGTGCAGAGGTAGGGGGATTGTGCTCGCTGTGTCCAAAGAGGGCAACCTCATGACAATATGGAAGAAGGTACTCTGGTCAGATGAGACTAAAATGTAGCTTTTTGGCCATCAAGGAAAACGCTATGTCTGGCGCAAACCCAACACCTCTCATCACCCCGAGAACACCTTCCCCACAGTGAAGCATGGTGGTGGCAGCATCATGCTGTGGGGATGTTTTTCATCGGCAGGGACTGGGAAACTGGTCAGAATTAAAGGAATGATGGGTGGTGCTAAATACAGGGAAATTCTTGCGGGAAACCTGTTTCAGTCTTCCAGAGATCTGAGACTGGGACGGAGGTTCACCTTCCAGCAGGACAATGACCCTAAGCATACTACTAAAGCAACACGCGAGTGGTTTAAGGGGAAACATTTAAATGTCTTGGAATGGCCTAGTCAAAGCCCAGACCTCAATCCAATTGAGAATCTGTGGTATGACTTAAAGATTGCTGTACACCAGCGGAACCCATCCAACTTGAAGAGCTGGAGCAGTTTTGCCTTGAAGAATGGGCAAAAATCCCAGTGGCTAGATATGCCAAGCTTATAGAGACATACGCCAAGAGACTTGCAGCTGTTTTTGCTGCAAAAGGTGGCTCTACAAAGTATTGACTTTGGGGGGGGTGAATAGTTATGCACACTCAAGTTTTCAGTTTTTTTGTCTTATTTCTTGTTTGTTTCACAATAAAAAATATGTTGCATCTTCAAAGTGGTAGGCATGTTGTGTAAATCAAATGATACAAACCCCCCAAAAATCTATTTAATTCCAGGTTGTAAGGCAACAAAATAGGAAAAATGCCAAGGGAGGTGAATACTTTCACATGCCACTGTATAATCAATAAAAAACAAACTGTTGCACAAATGCTAAATCAAAACCCCAAGTCATATTAATAATACTACTTTCTTCATGCTATAAAGCATAGCAGCTCGCTGCTGATTTTAATTGGCTCCTGAAACATGGTCCAGACAACGTTCTAGTTACTGGTGGGGGTGTACAGGAACCCATATAGCGGTAGAAATTTGTGACATCCACCCCTCACAGTAGGTCATTGATGGCAATGGAATTGTTCATTTGGATGGTACTGTCTGATAGAGAAAGACAATTGACCAAAAAGACAATAAGAAATTAGTGATAAGCAATTGATGTTGTCTAAAGCAAGAATATGACTTAAAATATGTTTACCATACCTCATTTATAATATTTTCACCCCCATTAAAAGTTCCTTCATGATCAATGTTTGGGCAACTTCAAACTAGTGTCAGATTATATTTAAAAGAAAAGGATATATGATTTGTTAGTGTGTTGTTGACTCCACTTTTACAGTAGATTTCTAATAGAAATCACAAACATTGGATGACGACATTAATGAATAAAGATGGGTAGGCTAGAACAAAAGAATATAAGATGCCTGCAGGAGTTAGACAATATTTTCATCCAACCATTTTTATGCGAGTAACATACATGTTGGATAAAAAAACTCACGACAGGTCTGATGGAAAAAGCAATTGTTGGTAAACGTTCCTAAATGTTGACAAAACAAAAATAGCCTATGTTCGAAACAAATGAAGTGACAAATGGCAGTGGATTTTTTTTTTTGCGTAACTGTTGATAGAATAACCGTCATGTTGCGGTAAAATGACCGTCACATGATGATATGTTGTGTCAGCACATTACATTTGAAGTTATGCAGAAGAGAAGACAGAAGAGAAGACCGAGGGATCATGTACACTGTAGGTAGTTGTGTAAGATACCACCACCCTCATGTGGTTTTCAGAGTACCTGACGCACACATACGGAACAGCCCACATGCACTGACACCTGCTTTGCATTTTCCACTGAAGAGTGTGCAGCTGGTGTAGAATAATACCCAATTGTTAAGAACAAAGGTCAATTGCTGACACACAACTCAACATTACACAATGACATTCTAGACAATTCTGTGATTGCAACTTTGTGGCAACAGTTTGGGGAAGGCCCTTTCCTGTTTCAGCATGACATTGTACCTGTGCACATAGCGAGGTCCATTACAGAAACGGTTTGTCGAGATCGGTGTGGCAGAACTAGACTGGCCTGCACAGTCCTGACGTCAACCCCATCGAACACCTTTGAGACGAATTGGAACACCGACTGCGAGCCAGGCCTAATCGCCTAACATCAGTGCCCGACCTCACTAATGCTCTTGTGGCTGAATGGATCAAGTCCCCGCTGCAATGTTCCAACATGTAGTAGAAAGCCTTCCCAGAAGAGTCGAGGCTGTTATAGCAGCAAAGTGGGGACCAACTCCATATTAATGCTGATGATTTTGGAATGAGATGTTCGACAAGCAGGTGTCCACATACTTCGGTCATGTAGTGTATCTCATAAGGCCTTATTTTGAGGCCTTATTTTGATGGCCTAGTTTTACCCTAACACAGTGGCCTGAAATGTATTGTTTACAGGCCACATCAAGTCACATTATGCTGGCTTGCAAAGTGTTGTGTAATTCCTATTGGAATCCAGCCAGAGTTAGGATATTTCAGTTGGAATTTTCATTCACCAGCAACCTGCATTCAGAATGACTGTCAGGGTTATTAACATTGATAATGGACACCATTTAAACCTTTGCTGCTAAATCAGGGCCACACCGAGTGATCTTGGTCGTCTTTTAAACAAATCTACATTGAAACAAAAGTATACACCTCACACACATGGTTATGGGCTTAAAATAAATAAGACACCTGTAACATGTCATATATAGAGTTGTTTCTCATGTTGAGTTTGCATCCCAAAATTACACTTTATATCAGTGTTTCCCAAGCCTGGTCCTCGAGCACCCTCAACAGTACACATTCTCATTGTAGCCCTGAAGAAATACACCTGATTCAACTAGTCAACTAATCATCAAGCCCTCAAGGAACTGAATGAGGCGTGTTTGTCCAGGGCTACATTGAGAATGTGTACTGTTGGGGGTACTGGTGGACCAGGGTTGGGAAACACTGCTTTATACGGTATACTTCACATAAGACTGAAATATAACAAAACTGTTTAATTAACATAGAAACACCAGATTCTTGTAATTAGTTTTTTAAACAATCTTTATTTATTATTAAATTATGAAAAATATTTATAACGTTCCACCTATGAGGCCAAAGAGGGGTTTTGGTTATTGACTGCAGGAAAGGGCTATGCTGGAACAACCATTTCAGTAATGGGTGCAATAAATCTAACTAACTGATTGGATTAGCTTAGAAAATGTTACTTATCTTTGTGTAGCATGAGATTAATCAATCAATCAATGTACAATTAAAAACACATAATAAAAACAATCCTAATAATTCCACATGCAGTGGAGCATGCTGGGAAATATAATTATGGGCTTGGTTTTGATGGGACTGTTTTACTCTCCACAGAGTAAAACTGACAATCACACTCTCCTCTGGTTATTGACACCAACACTGGGGTTATTTTACACCAATGAGTGTTATTTTAACACTTACAAATTTAATTTAACATCTGAATCAACACTAGAAATGTTACACTGAAAAATCAACACTAGGTAACATTGGCAAATGTGCTGTGGATATCACATTTGATGTATGTTTTAGCATACACTGTACATATAAGATGTTCAAATAAACCTAAACTTAAATTAAACCTAGCATGACGTTCCCAGGTAAGAGATAGCTCGAGCTCTAACAAGTTAACAAGTTGGCAATAACCAAACTCACTTCGGTCGTTACTCTCTCTTTTCTTTCTAATTCATGAAACTTAAGACTTTTGCAATAGCTTATAATTACATCTTCATTCAGCTAAACGGATCTAAATGACCAAACTGCTCCTAAAATCACTAGCCCTTACTTCTGCTTTTCATTAATCGAGGAATCACAATGACTAATGCAGAACTAAGTATAGAGCTGCCCAAATCCCAGAGAATTAGTGCGTTTTCAAACATGAATTCAAGACATTGGTAATTCTTTTTCACCATTTCACCTGAATGATTATGTTATTCAACAACCACAACAAAAATGCTGTCTGAAGACAGGCGGTGCCCTGAAAGCCATGACTACCTAGGGAGTGTAACTCAGTACCTACACCCTAAACCTGTTTCCTGTCATGCCAAGTGCATGTATAACACAAACAGACACAATGGCGTCTCTAAGGAAATCTCTGTGACGGGTGCATCGTAATAGTGTGAGGCAAGAAGTTTCAGAATTTACTATGACTTGCAAACTTTCGCCTTTTTATCTACAAAGCCATCTTTTCGCTCAATTCCTATCTTTACCAAAGCTTCCTGGAAGTAGCCTACAAATGCAATCAAATCGAAGTTTAGTGGGCACATACACAGTTTAGCAGATGTTATAGCAGATGCAGCAAAATGCTTACGTTACTGGCTCCTAACAATGCAGTAAAATGTCAATTGAGTACACAAAGAAATTCTATAATAATCATTATAATCTGAAGTACAGAAGAATGCAGTCTGCACACTGCAAAAATACATCCTCCATATTCACTGTTCAGGTTAGCCTTTTTGCCCTATAAGATGTTAGTGTCAGCTTCCCCTAGGCCAACCATACCCATATTTGGGTAGGAACTTTCCTGAAGGTTTGGGAGGGGGGAGAGGAAGGAGGGCTGAGCAAATGTGTGTAGTCACCAGCACATGATCTCATGACCTCACAGCATGCACAAACATATCTGCTGACATCATAACCAGTAGACCACATCACCCCACCATGACACACATACACACACTCGCACACATGCACAAACAGACCCCAAGTACTAACCGCTCCATATTGGACATCCCAATCTGGTCATGGTAGGAAAAACAGAAGTATGGCACTTTCTAACCACAAATGTGAGTTTCACCACTGAACTTGACCTGAAACCCTAGCCCTGGGTTCAGTTTCATTCAATGGACTGGGCCCGTGCACATTTAGGTGCCTCTATGACTTATGGAAGAACCATCCCCCTAACCTAAATCGAACATGACTACTAAATATTCCAACACTAGAGAAATTCACAGGCCTGAATTCAACTAGCTGGTGGCATGACCATTCTTTCTTAGAGAGCTTCATTCAATAAGCACATCATTGAACCGACACATCCTGAAGTTTGCGGACGACTCAGTAAGTCAGTCTCCTTCATTCTGATGAAATTAGCCATGGTCCTGCTATTGATGATTTTGTACATTGGTGCAACAGTGCTTTCTTACAAATTAATTTTGAAAAAAACAAAGATAGGTGTATTGACTTCAGGAGTCAACCCCTTACTACTCAGAACGCTATCATTAAGGGCTAGGTGGTAAACACTGTAGCCAATTACAAGTATCTTGGTACCATTATTGATTAATTGAGCTTGAACGTAACACCGACATGTTGCTTAAGGGCCAGCAAAACTAGCAACATTCCAGGTTGACACGACCTTGATTCTTTTATAAATCAGTCTGTCCTAACATTTTCTTTGATCTGTTGGGATGGTAACCTTGGTACCAAAGCTAGAAATACACTTGCTAGAGTAGTGAAAGTGGGCAGTAAGATCATGGGAGTCCAGCAGAGTAGTCTGTCTGACCTGTACAACAGACAAGTGGTGAGGAAGGCAGAATACATACTGTTTGACTGTGCACACCCCCTACAACATGAGTCCCACTGTCACGCTCGTCGTCCTCCTCATCTGAGGAGGAGCAGTTGGAAGGATCGGAGGACCAATATGCAGCGTGGTAAGTGTTCATCTTGATATTTATTTAAACAGAGAACACTGAACGAACTAACAAAAATAACAAACAACGAACGTGAAGCTATAGAATAATAGTGCTGACACAAAACACTACACATAGACAATCACCCACAACCCACAATGACAAAACAGGCTACCTAAATATGGTTCCCAATCAGAGACAACGACAAACACTTGCCTCTGATTGAGAACCATATCAGGCCAAACACAGAAACAGACAAACTAGACATACAACATAGAATGCCCACTCAGATCACACCCTGACCAAACAAAACATAGAAACATACAAAGCAAACTATGGTCAGGGCGTGACATCCAGGTTTTACCCTCTGGCTGGGTGCAATATGCAGGTGCAATATGGTGCAATATGAAGAAATCACTCCACCATTTCCTGGTTGAAAATGTTTTAATAGTTCAACTAATTTCAGTTTGTGACAAAAAAGCAATGTGTAGAGAACCATTGTACCATCTAAACCACTGTGAAATATATTTTTATTAACTAGAAATATTTACCTCTTCTTAGACTTGCTTTCAATGGAACTAACAGATCTATAACACACCATTCTATGTGAATTTGGACGGGTCGCCCAAAAAGTTACATAATGCAGCCTTAAGACTAACAGGTACAAGCACCCCTTATCAGGTATCAAGGTAAGACTCAAGTGCAGATTGTGTGAAGTAACAATGTTTATTGTAACAGGAGCAGGCAAACGACAGGTGAAGGCAGGCAGGGGTCGATAATCCAGCATAGGAGCAAAGGTACAGGACGGCAGGCAGGCAGGCTCAGGGACAGGGACAGGCAGAATTCAGTAATCCAGAGTAGGGGCAAAGGTACAGGACGGCAGGCTCAGAGTCAGGACAGGCAGGGGTCAAAACCAGGAGGGCGAGAAAAGAGAGACTGAAAAAGCAGGAGCTGAGACACAAACCGCTGGTAGGCTTGAACAAAGAAGACGACCTGGCAACAGACAAACAGAAAACACGGGTATAAGTACACATGGGATAATGGGGAAGGTGGGCGACAACTAGAGGGAGGGGGTGGAGACGAGCAGGGGTGCCGGTGCTGGAACTCAGAGATGAAGCCTGGGTCCAGGGTGTCCGTAGCGGAGACCCAGCACCACTCCTCCAGGCCATAACCCTCCCAGTCAACCAGGTAGTGGAATCCCAGGCCCCACGGTCGAACCATCAGGAGGTGTCTCATCATGTACGCTTGCCGGCCATTGATGACACAGGGGGAAGGGATGGGCCTAGAAACAGAAGACAAAGGGCAGTCAGACATGGTTTTGACTCCAGACACAGAAAAGGTAGGAAAAATACAGAGGGTACAGGGCAACAGAGGATGAACAGCAGAGGGGCTAATGATCTTGGAGCGGGGGGGGAAAGGTCTCGGTTCTGGGGGTGTAGTCGCGGCATTAAAATGGCGTGCCAGCGCCTCAGGTTTGACCTTCTTGGATACTGGTCGGTATAGTGCTAGGTCTCTTGAAGGGACAGGTAGACTCAAAATGACCGGCAGTACAGCAATACAGACAACTCTGGGTCTCAAGTCTGCGTACGTGTTCGGCTAGAGACAGCCTAGCCCTGCATCGGCAGTCTCCGGAGGCTCTTGGAGGGACTTGGGTAAGAACGGAACCTCTCGGGGACCGCAATCAGACCTCTTCTCCCTCCTATGTTCCCGTAGCTGGCCGTTGATCTGGATGGTTAAAGCGATGAGTGAGTGAGTCGAGATCCGTCGGTAGTTCTCAGGCTGCCAGCTCATCCTTTACCTCCTCCGATAATCCGTGCTGGAACAAGTCGAATAGCGCTTCCGGGTTCCCTCCGCTGCTAGCATGCGGAACTCCACCGCATAGTCTGCCCCACAGAGGGTGTTGTCATGACGTTGGCCTGGGGGTAGGTTTATGACAGTCATAAATACCTCTTTCTCCCCCCCCACCATTCCTCTTCCCTACTCTACTGATGTGACATTAGAAAGCCCCTTTGGTTAATTAACATAGAGATTCTGGGAACATCAGAAGTTGGGGGGAAATGAACTATATTCTGGTAATCCGACCAACTGAACATATGCRGTGGTACTTAAGGTATATTATGTCAGTTCGGTTGCCCTCTGACACATTCTCATCAATGATAGAATGACATAAACTCTACTGTGGAAAGTCTAAACATCAGAGGTATCGGATTCACATGGAATTGTTGTTTAATTCAAATGTTTGAATATGAAATTATTTGTGAAGAGATGAAATGTAATTTTAGCTTCCAAATGAGAGATTTGGGTTTTCATAAGTTTGGGCCTCTGCTCAACCAGTGGCCCGCCCCTGTGAAGAGACATGGGTTACAAACTTTTCAGACACACCCCTCTCCCTCCACTATATAAAGCCATTGACAAAAATATAACTGCCTGTTCCGAGGATATGAGGGTGACGATCCCATGTCAGAATGGTTCAGGTAATAACTACAGAACTAAGCCAACATCAGCATGAGCTTTGGTTGTGAATGGTATRAACTTTGAACTCGTATTCACTACAGAAGTGATACCTCCKAGCCGTTGAGTTAGCAACAGCTGCTACAAAMGCAGGTTAGGAAGGACAGTCAGAGTATCCCGTCTACTACACAACGACGTTACTACAATGTATCCAGTGACCACCAGAGACATTCTTCAAAGGACAGAGGACTCGGTTTGGCAACACGGTCTTCCATCTACCACCAACCTACTGAAGCGCAGCTCAGAGTAAATATTTATTGCATTTTCCTTTTCMAAATGGGCGGTAATTTAGAATGCATAAGATACTGTATTTACGATAGCACAGCTTCGCCTCTGTTCCAGTCTCCCGCTCTTTCACTAAAACCCAGCCCCCTTTCCTTTGTGTAACAAGCTGTCATATCTGTTCCGCCCGCTAGGGACGTTTTCCTTTATGACGGCAATTTGTAATCAAGTTATGATTTAATTGTGTATGTGTGATTCTRTGTGATTAGTTAGTAAATAAATAATTAAACCCAATTTTGTATTGCTGATTCAACTTGTTAGCCAGGGTTCGTGAAGATAACCATGGATTTACAACTTTCAGATGAGACCGAATAAGATGACAATTAATGTTGACTGCTATTGATGTAAAATATTGCTAAATCTTTAAGAGTTTATTCGGAAGATAACAGCTCTATAAATATTATTTCGTGGTGTCCCTCCTCTTACATTTACATGATTAGTTCAATCAGGTGATATTAATTACGGAGAAATTATTTTATAGAATAGCATGTCATAGCAATTAATCCGGCATAGCCAAAGACACGACAGTGTCCTGCCAAAGATGGAGTGACTTCCGGGCAGCCTCTCTCCTGGACACCGGATCCTCAAACTTCTTACCTCCGCCACAAATACCTCCAGACTGACGCAGACTGTTGCTCCCACACCACCGTGGCTCAGGCAAGTGCCCTCTCGGACATCAGTGTAATAATGTACCCCATCTTCGAGCGGTACAAGGGGAACAAAGAAGGCTGCAGCTCGAAAATGAGGGAGCATTGGGAGAGAAAGGCCTGGCAGGTTCTGGAATCTCCATCGTAGCACACCGAGGGAGGTGGGTTCCCGGGAATCCGGGGTGACGGCGCTGCTATCAGCCGGGTTACAGAGGGGCTGGGAGGTTACCGTCGTGATAGGCGACCCACGGAATTGCTCCCGCAATGCATTTAAGGTTAGGTTGTGACAGTCGGCCACGGCATGGAACACTTCCATCAGACCACGAAGCAACTCCTCGTGCCTACCAATGGTGGCTCCTTGGGAGGAGATGGCGTTGCGGAGCTGATCCAAGTCTGCTGGGTCAGTTATGGCCAGTTCGTGCTATCAGGTATCAAGGTATGTACCAAGTGCAGACTGTGTGAAGTAACTATGTTTATTGTAACAGGGGCAGGCAAACAACAGGTCAAGGCAGGCAGGGGTCGATAATCCAGAGTAGGAGCAAAGGTACAGGACGGCAGGCAGACTAAGGGACAGGCAGAGTTCAGTAATCCAGAGTAGGGGCAAAGGTACAGGACGGCAGGCAGGCTCAGGGACAGGCAGAGTTCAGTAATCCAGAGTAGGAGAAAAGGTACAGGATGGCAGACAAGCTCAAGCAGAGTGGTCAGGCAGGCGGGCTCAAAACCAGGAGGGTGGGAAAAGAGAGACTGGGAAAAGCAGGAGGGGAGACACAAACCGCTGGTAGGCTTGAACAAACAAGACGAACTGGCAACAGACAAACAGAAAACACGGGTATAAGTACACAGGGGATAATGGGGAAGGTGGGCGACACCTGGAGGGGGGTGGAGACAAGCACAAAGACAGGTGAAACAGATCAGGACGTGACACCCCTACAGTTTTACTCCTTAGCCCTACCCCTTTTCAATACAGGGAAGGAGGAGCAGGTAGGCTAATCTGTCGTAACGACTTTTTTGTCCTTGGTTGTCATTACATGGGATGATGGTGGTGGTAAAATAATCAGTAAATGTTATGTTTTATTTTTGGCCAGCATGTTTTTGTTGATGATGCTGATATGATGTTTTGAGAATGTGCACAGAAAACTTTATTTACCTTCTATGTAACTTTTTGTATTATTTCTGCTGCTAATGTTGATCTTTAGTATTATTATTATTATTATTTAGCTACTCATCAAACACCATTTAATCTAGAAGCAACATGAATACTTTTAAAACGGTTATTTTTTTGCTTTTATTCTTTTTAAACTATTAAAGTTGAACTTTTTGTCCTCCTAATTAAACTTCACTGACTTTAAAACTTTTTAGGGATAGGGGGCAGCATTTTCACTTTTTGATGAATTGGTGCCCAAATTGAACGGCCTCCTACTCTGTCCCAGATGATAATATATGCATATTATTATTACTATTGGATAGAAAACACTCTGAAGTTTCTAAAACTGTTTGAATTGTGTCTGTGAGTATAACAAAACTCATATGGCAGGCAAACTTCCAAACAGGAAGTGAAAAAACTGAGAAGGGTCGATGTGAAAGTCATCGCCTATTCAAATCCCTGTAATTTATGGATCTGTTTGCACTTCATACGCCTTCCACTAGATGTCAACAGTCAGTAGAACGTAGAATGAAGCCTCTAGTGTGATGTGGGACCGGATGGGAGGGGAATGAGTCAGTGGTCTGGCAGAATGCTAGTTTCTAGTCACGCTCACTAGCCATGGGATGGCTATGTGTGGCATTACTCTGTAGACAAAAACGTATGCTCCGGTTGGAACGTTATTGGATATATATGATAACAACATCCTGAAGATTGATTCTCTACTAAGTTTGACCAGTTTATTCGACTTGTAATATAACTTTTTGAAGTTTTCGTCCAACGTTTGCCTTCACTTGCGCCAGTGTTTGGACACGTGTACTACACATGCTAGCTAAAGTTGCTAATTTGACATAAGTAATGGACATTATCGAACAAAGAAAAATATTTATTGTGGAAATAGGATTCCTGGCATTGCATTCTGATGAAAATAATCAAAGGTAAGGGAATATTTATGATGTAATTTCGTATTTCTGTTCACTCCAACATGGCGGAGAAATGTTATTTATATTTGAGCGCCGTCTCAGATTATTGCATGGTGTGCTTTTTACTAAAGTTTAAAAAAAATCTGACACAGCGGTTGCATTAAGAACCAGTGTATCTTTAATTATATGTAAAACATGTATCTTTCATCAAAGTTTATGATGAGTATTTCTGTTATATGACGTGGCTCTCTGTAATTACTCCGGATATTTTGGAGGCATTTCTGAACATGGCGCCAATGTAAACCGAGATTTGTGGATATAAATATGCACATTATCGAACAAAACATAAATGTATTGTGTAACATGATGTCATATGAGTGTCATCTGATGAAGATGTTCAAAGGTTAGTGATTCATTTTATCTCTATTTCTGGTTTTTGTGAAAGCTATCTTTTGCTGGGAAAATGGCTGYKTTTTTCTGTGGCTATGTACTGAGCTAACATAATTGTTTGGWRTGCTTTCCCCGTAAATCCTTTTTGAAATCAGACATGTTGGCTGGATTCACAACAAATGTATCTTTAATTACTGTCTCTTATACACATCTAGATGTGTATAAGAGAGTGGCTCTCTGTAATTACTCCGGATATTTTGGAGGCATTTCTGAACATGGCGCCAATGTAAACCAAGATCTGTGGATATAAATATGCACATTATCAAACAAAACATAAATGTATTGTGTAACATGATGTCATATGAGTGTCATCTGATGAAGATGTTCAAAGGTTAGTGATTCATTTTATCTCTATTTCTGGTTTTTGTGAAAGCTATCTTTGGCTGGGAAAAATGGCTGTGTGTTATTTGGATTTGGTGGTGATCTAACATAAATATATGTTGTGTTTTCTCTGTAAAACATTTTTTAAATCGGACACGATGGGTAGATTAACAAGATGTTTATCTTTCATTTGCTGTATTGGACTTGTTAATGTGTGAAAGTTAAATATTTCTAAAAAATAATTTTGAATTTCGCGCGCTGCCTTTTCAGCGGAATGTTGGGGGGAGGTTCTGCTAACGGAACGTGTGTCCTAGAAAAGGTTAATGGGATTTCTTCAACATTCTAAAACTCCCATGACTTAAAACATTCTATTCACTGTAAACAATATACGTAAGGTTTCATACAAATCAGCTACTTTGACCACATTCCAAATAAATTAGTGAAAAAATTACTGTGTATGAAACCTTGGTCTACTTCTCTGCAATACAAATCTTATTTCAGAACAGAATCATCCTTCACCAATCAAACAATAAAGCTMTTTTAGTAACCTCATCAACTAGTTTTTCCCTAAACTTGTAGAAACAACTGCTCTTTTGAGCACTTCCCCAACCACTTGGACAAAAACTTTGAAAACTTAGTCTACTTCTCTGCTTTACAAAGCAGCAATCAGAGTATAATTATATTCTACCATTCTAGCTGTTTTAGGTACACCCATTTAGTACCAGGTCGGACCACCCTTTGCCTCCAGAACAGACTTAATTCTTTGGGGCATGGAAACAATGTTCAATTGGTATCATTCCCCACACCATTATACCACCTCCACCAGCCTGTACCGTCGACACCAGACACCAAACTTGGATTTGCTAACACGTGCCATTGGAACACAGGTGTGATGGTTGCTAATAATGGGCCTCTGTACGCCTATGTAGATATTCCATTAAAAATCAGCCGTTTACAGCTACAATAGTCATTTACAACATCTACACTGTATTTCTGATCAATTTGATGATATTTTAATGGACAAAATCKCTTTTCTTTCAAAAACAAGGACATTTCTAAGTGACCACAAACTTTTGAACGGAAGTATATATACATACATATATATAGACATACTGTACATGCATATAAATACATAAATATATATATACACTGCTCAAAAAATAAAGGGAACACTAAAATACATCCTAGATCTGAATGAATGAAATATTCTTATTAAATACTTTTTTCTTTACATAGTTGAATGTGCTGACAACAAATCACACAAAAATTATCAATGGAAATCAAATTTATCAACCCATGCAGGTCTGGATTTGGAGTCACACTCAAAATTAAAGTGGAAAACCACACTACAGGCTGATCCAACTTTGATGTAAAGAAAAATTATGGGATATAATAAAAAGTTATACCAGTTTCATTTCACGGACAAAACAATTGACATCCGTGCCATGGTTTATGAACTGATATGCAAAACGACGCCGGATTCAAAACTTTTTCCAATTTTAAATTTATATAGAATTCTTGCAACCAACAGAATATTATTTATATGGGGGTCAACCTTCCCAGCTCTGCAGATTTTGCTGGGAAGAGGCAATCATTAGATCATTTGTTTTGGTACTGTCCATACAGTAGGAGGAGGGAGCTTGTTTTTGGTGACAGGTCAGGAATGGCTGAAGAATTGCAATATTTACCTGGAGCTAACCCTATAGATAGCACTACTAGGCGATCTGAAAGTCATAGTCAATTGATCAATAATATAATAATACATTTAGAAAATAGACGGTGTCCATCAAATGTATATAGTATGTATAAGCTGGAAATACAGGCCTAAGCGTTGTTGTTCACTAGTTTGCTCTAATTGGTGAGGGTGGTAGGGTTGGAGGGTCATAAAAGGAAATATATATAAAAAATATATTTGTATATATACACTGCTCAAAAAAATAAAGGAACACTTAAACAACACAATGTAACTCCAAGTCAATCACACTTCTGTGAAATCAAACTGTCCACTTAGGAAGCAACCTGATTGAGCAATAATCTTCACCCATG
>NC_036871.1:33494934-33553049 GCF_002910315.2 Salvelinus sp. IW2-2015 | reverse complement strand
TTAACTTCTCTAGGATAGGGGGCAGCATTTTCACGTTTGGATGAAAAGCGTGCCCAGAGTAAACTGCCTCCTACTCAGTCCCAGATGCTAATACATGCATGTTATTAGTAGTATTGAATAGAAAACACTCTGAAGTTTCTTAAACTGTTTGAATCATGTCTGTGACTATAACAGAACTTATTTGGCAGGCAAATCCGGGAGGCCAATCCTGGTTTCCTCATATCTCTCAGAACATTAAAGTCTTTAAAGACTAACCAGAACATTGTGGGGCTCTGGCCTTGTGCTAGGACTAGCACATTTTTACTAAACAATATGTTGTAAATCATATGCAGTACGATAAGTATAACTGTAACGATCGTCTGTTGAAGAAGAGGTGGACCAAAGCGCAGCGTGATAAGTGTTCATGCTTTTATTTCGACTGAACACTAAATGCAAAAATAACAAAGAGAAGGAACGAAACAGTCCTGTCAGGTGCAGAAAGACAAAACAGAAAATAACTACCCACAAAAACCATGTGGGAAAAAGCTACCTAAGTATGGTTCTCAATCAGAGACAACAATAGACAGCTGCCTCTGATTGAGAACCACACCCGGCCAAACACAAAGAAATACAAAACATAGAAAATGAACATAGAATGGCCACCCAAATCACACCCTGACCAAACCAAAATAGAGACTCTCTACGGTCAGGGCGTGACAATAACATATGTAGTTTTAGTAAGCATTGGGCAAGACAGATTTAGGACATGGCCTCTTTACTAGTCTTAAGACTGTTTGTGTGGGAATAGTCTTGAGTTCCAAGATGGCCGCTCCACTTAGGGCCAACGTCCACTTCCAATTTGTCAAATTTGATTAAACTCGCAAGGATTGTAGAATCCATTCAACAATAACTGGCACTACAATTAGACCTATTTCTACCACAGTCACTACTACTTCTGGGCTACAGTCACTAAAGACTACTATCTCACTACTATTTATAATACAGTCACTACTATAATAGCCTTCATTTTTCAACACTAGCCTCTAAAAATTGAAACTTCTTCCACTACCACAAAAGTCAAACATTTTCTTAATGGAAAATTACACTACTTTGACCAGTTTCTCAACAAGTTACACAAAAGCGTATGACGTTAAAGCGTATGATATCTTTCTCTGCTACTCAAAACTGAAATCAGAACATAAATATATTCTCCCAATGAAACGATACAGCTGTTTTAGTAACCGCATCAACAACTTTTCTTCAAGTTTTTGAAACTACCGGTTTGACCAGGGGTGAACTTTTTCAGAAAGCCGGTAAAAGTCAGGAAGAGCCTTGTTATACAATGATTTTATTTTAATGACAAATCAGTGCCTTTGGTTCACACAAATTAGCACATTTTCATAGACACCCCACAGAAAATGTATGAGAATACTAGGGACATCTGTCCAGCAGAGGACAGTTATCCTTTGAGCTACGGGTCACGAACGGTCATGTGACTTTGTCGGTAACCTCGTCCCCAGGTGGAAGTGTCTGGGAATGAGAACTCTGTTGGTGACACTTCCCTGGTTACTATAGCAAAATGTGGTCAAGCTGGTATCTAACTGCACATCAGTGATCATTGCTAGACAACCATTTTCAGGTCTTGTCATAGATTTTCAAGCAAATTTAAGTCAAAACTGTAAGTCTGCCACTCAGGAACATTCACTTTATTCTTGGTAAGCAACTCCAGTGTAGATTTTGCCTTGTGTTTTAGGTTATTGTCCTGCTGAAAGGTGAATTCAAGTCCCGGTGAAAAAGCAGACTGAACTAGGTTTTCCTCTATGATTTTGCCTGTGCTTAGCTCCATTATGTAAATCTTTTTACCTGAAAATATCCCAATATCCCCCTGAAAATAGAGAGTGGTACTAAGTAATGTGTTGTATTGAATTTGTCCCAAACATAACACTTTGTATTCAAGACAAAAGCTGAATTGCTTTGCCACATTTTTTTGCAGTATTACTTAAGTGCCATGTTGCAAACAGGATGCATGTTTTGGAATATTTTTGTTTTGTATAAGTTTCCTTCTTTTCACTGTCAATAAGGTTAGTATTGTGGAGTAACTATAATGGTGAACCATCTTCAGTTTTCTATCACAGCCATTGAAATTTGAAACGGTTTTAAAGTCACCTCTCCGGCAACTGAGTTAGGAAGGACGCCTGTTTCTTTGTAGTGACTGGGTGTATTGATACACCATCAAAAGTGTAATTAATAACTTCACCATGCTCAAAAGGATATTGAATGTCAGAAATCTACTCCTTTTATTCTCTGTCCCCAACACACTAGACGACTAGTTCTTATAGCCTTTAGCAGTACCCTTATCCTACTCCTCCTCTGTTCCTCTGGTGATGTAGAGGTTAACCCAGGCCCTGTTGCCCCCAGCACCACACCTATTCCCAAGGTGCGCTCATTTGTTGACTTCTGTAACTGTAAAAGCCTTGGTTTCATGCATGTTAACATCAGAAGCCTCCTCCCTAAGTTTGTTTTATTCACTGCTTTAGTACACTTCGTCAACCCTGATGTCCTAGCCGTGTCTGAATCTTGGCTTAGGAAAGCCACCAAAAATTCTGAAATTACAACATTTTCCAACAAGATAGAACTGCCAAGGGGAGCGGAGTTGCAATCTACTGCAGAGATAGTCTGCAGAGTTCTGTCATACTATCCAGGTCTGTGCTCAAACAATTCGAGCCTCTACTTTWAAAAATCCACAGGTCTCTCACCGTTGCCCCCCTCAGCCCCCAGCTGTGCCCTGGACACCATATGTGAAGTGATTGCCCCCCATCTATCTTCTATCTTCAAGAACCTCCCATCCCTACTAACACAGAACATGCAACGTCACAAATGAAATGTATAGGCCTACTTTGACAATCTCCAGCCAAATGAATGAGTAAGGACGAGATTATGACAGTTGTCTAAATGTTGTCATCTTGGGTTCAACACAGCTTTGAGACTGAATATGGAGAGATCTGCAGCCACTGGAAAGAGGCCTGATGAGTGATCAATTTGTCAGTTGTATTCATTCATATACATAGTGTAATACTTGCTGTAGGCTAACTCAGTTATACTCTCCAGTTACATGGCTGGCTAGAGTAAGTGACCTGCACGAGGACCAGTACAAGGGCCAGAGGAGAAGACAGAATGTAAAAGACAGACATGGTTGAAGTTGAAAGGCTAACGATGTTGCTATTTCTTCTAGAATGGCCAGAAGGTCACTGAATACACATAACACCACCACTACCTCCCCGTAGAGGACACTTCTTCTTCTTCTTGTTTATCAATCATCACCAACATTGTCACTGGCTGAACATGAGGGACAGCATTGTTTAAACCTGTCATTTAAATTATCAACCTTTAATCTTGACGCTAGAGGTCAGATTATTATTATTTTTTTTAAATAACGTCCCCAAGGTAAACTGACTATTTCTCAGGTCCAGATCGTAGAATATGCATATAATTTACAGATTAGGATAGAAAACACTCCAAAGTTTCCAAAACTGTCAAAATATTGTCTGTGAGTATAACAAAACTGATTCTGCAGGCGAAAACCTGAGAAAATCTAACCCAGAAGTGATTCTTTTTTTTTGTTGTAATCTGTGTTTCCTGGCCCGTCTTTCTTCCATTTAAAGGGGTATCAACCAGAGTCCTTTTCCAATGGCTTCGTCAGGCTGTGACCAGGCTTTAGACATAGTTTCAGGCTTTTATTTTGAAAAATGAGCGAGATTTTTCAAAAGTAGTCAGGTGTCCTCTGATTAGTTCCTGCGTGCGAGAGGGTAGCTCTCCATTTTCTTTTTCTCTCTTATTGAACAGGTTACGGTCCGGTTGAAATATTATCGATTATGTTTGTTAAAAACAAAACTGAGGATTGATTATAAAAAACATTTGACATGTTTCTACGACCATTACGGATACTTTTTGGAATTTTCGTCGAACGGAACGAGGCTTTGGTTTTCTGAACATAACGCGCAACCCAAATGGCGTTTTTTTGAAATAAAAGTAATATTTATCGAACAAAAATAACATTTGTTGTGTAACTGGGAGTCTCGTGAGTGCAAACATCSRAAGATTATCAAAGGTAAGCGATTMATTTTATTGCTTTTCTGACTTTCGTGACCAAACTAACCAAGCTAATATAAGGCTAACTGTTCTAGCATTGATTGATACACTCACAAAAGCTTAGATTGCTTTTGTTGCAAAGCATATTTTCAAAATCTGACACGATAGGTGGATTAACAACAAGCTAAACTGTGTTTTGGTATATTTCACTTGTGATTGCATGATTATAAATATTTTTAGTAATATTTTTGAATCTGATACGTTTGGGAATTTTCTTCTGCTTTTCAGGACCGGAACGAGGCTGTAGTTTTCTGAACATAACGCGCAACCCAAATGGCGTTTTTTTGTTATAAAAGTAATATTTATCGAACAAAAATAACATTTATTGTGTAACTGGGAGTCTCGTGAGTGCAAACATCCGAAGATTATCAAAGGTAAGCGATTAATTATATTGCTTTTCTGACTTTCGTGACCATGCTAATTTGGGGCTAGCGTTTCTAGCATTGATTGATACACTCACAAAAGCTTGGATTTCTTTCGCTGTAAAATATATTTTCAAAATCTGACACGATAGGTGGATTAACAACAAGCTAAGCTGTGTTTTGGTATATTTCACTTGTGATTGCATGATTATAAATATTTTTTGTAATATTTTGCGCCCTGCAATTCAGCAGTTGTTTAGGAAAATGATCCCGTAAAAGGGATCCGTAGCGCAGAGAAGTTAAATTATGTTATTTATGACAATGAAGGTATAATTTAATCCATTTAAATATTGTGATAAAACTAGTGTATTTATTATTTATTTACTTCTAGTTGAAGGATTTATTGGGTGTTTAATGTGTGTGTAGGGGGCTATGTATGATTTGCGGTTTGACATGTGCTTTTAACATTCAATTAATTCCTGTGGTGTATATGTGTATCAAACTGGTTTAAAAACAAAACAAAAGCCTATTTAAGCTCAAATGGAGAATTGAAGACATAAGATTTTATGCCACCATTTTTTTTWAAACAAAATAAACAATATTTTACACTAATAGTGCACTTGAATCCCTTGTTATCCTTTCTTATAATCTCTCAGTCATTGTGGTTTCCTGTTCTCTCAGTCATTGCGGTTTCCTGTATGTTGTCAATTCACAATCTTTCATGGATGAATAGGCTTTATTCCATTCATTCATTTCTGCTGTTGTTCCACACTTTGGCTGCACCTCTTCTTATGGATTGTTGCCGCCATCTGGTGGATTCAATGTAGCATTGCAGCTTCGGCCTTCATGTTGATTGATATGTTTGACATTAGCTAGGTTTCCATCCAATTGGCGTCAGATTTTCATGCGAATATTCAAAAATATAATAATCATCACGTGGTTATTTACACACTGATTTGAAGATGTTGTGAAATAGATTATCTAACAGAATTATTGGAGAATTCAATAAGGTGGACGCCAAAAAATATGCTTTGACCCAGACATAGCTACTGGAAGTAGTTTGGGAGTGGGGGTGCTGCGATTTTTCACGGGGGGGTGTATAATTTTTGGGGTTGATGAAATAGCCAGTGCAGCTGCCTTTGCTTCACAAAGTAAGCAGAAGTGTAGTGCTGCGGGCCCGAGGGACCTCACTTTTTTCAATTTGAGAATACAGGGAATATGTGTTCTGATCAATTCTAAATAAATGATATTTAATCACCACAAGAATTTCAGGAAAAACGATAGAATTACAAACCAAATAAATATGTAGGCTACAGCAGCCGGAGTTAGGTAAATGGTGGTTTCTTCCCTGTCTTCTCTCTGGCGAATGATAAGAACTGTAGGCTACACGTGCACTGCAGAGGCCCGTTGGATGCTTGACAACTTCAGGAATTTGAAACATATTTACAGAATTGCACCATGTCTGCCTTGATGCTCATAAAACTCCGCCGGGCTGCTGTTTCGCAGTGGAACCCAGACCGATACGTAACCACTTGGTTACAGCGACACTGTTCTGCGGAGGACACCCAAACCAGTGTGGCCACCGCAAAGCCCAAGAGCCTGACGCTTTCTGGAAGTCGCTGTAGCCCTGCTTGGGATATTTAGCTAAATTGTCTATTGGTTGAGAAGCAGGGAGCGTTCTATTGGTAGGCTATGTCAGGGTGGAATTTGGAAATGTGAATTGGGCCAAGTTGAAGGTAATGATGCATTTAGTTTATAGTTTATTGAGATACATGAATACACCACACAAAAAGCTTGATTTTATGGCTGTTTTAAAACAAATGTCCTGCAATTATATGTAGTAAACTAATGATTTATATTCACTACTTGGTCAATTGATTTGATTATTAAATAAATTCTATGAATTGATAGTTCACCCCTATTTTCTTTTATTCTGTAATAAGGTATATTGTCACCATGTGTTCAAGCTAATCAAATCAAAGCTGTCCTTTTAGAGCCACGAGTGGCTCTCCAGTCATTCAAAATAACACTCATCAACATCTGTTGCCTAATAGTCCTACTCATCACCTATTATTATTATTATTACAAATAGAAGATTATCACTTCTCACAATGCTGCTCGTTTAGTAACGTTAGATCAAAGGTGAATAAATGTCTTGCAAGATCACATAACGATAAATGAGTGTTTTACATAACAGAACCAGATATAATAGCATAGGATAGCAGGTCTATGAAGTTACTTATACACCAAAAACATCACCTAATTTCTAATAAGATTTTATGATGGTTAGCTGAAGCTGAATAGTCAACAACAAAAAAATCATGCGCCAAAACTCTAGGCAGGATATATGCTTTGATTGAAACAAAATACAAAAAAGGCTAATAGTTTGTTAAAATCATCTGCTCTATTTCGCCCACGAAACCCGGAATTCAAGAAGATCGAAATGCATCGGCTATTCCCATCAAACTGATTGAGATCAATCAAATGCAAGTAAGATCTGTGGTATGTATGTAGCCGATGGTGTCTGTATGCTGCATCTGTTCCCCTCTGGCTTCATCCATCTGAGCAGAAGCCAAAATGCAACCTTCCTGTGCTCATTACGAACAGGGTAAATGAAGGACCATGGACAGCTCCTCCGTTCACCCAGAGACTGCTGCTATTTTCATCTGCCGCAGACCACGTTTTAGCCTACTTCTCCATTTACATTGCGTCATAGCCTACACCAGGGGTAGTCAACTCTTACCCTATGAGGTCTGGAGCCTGCTGGTTTTCTGTTCTACCTGATAATGAATTGCACCCACCTAAATCAGTCCCCGATTAGAGAGGAACAATCAAAACAAGCACTGGCGCTGACTTGTAGGTCCAGAGTTGAGTTTGAAGTGCCTACACTGTAATTCATTCAACTGGATTTGATTATTTTACTGCACCAGCATTGCAATACAATGCATGCATGATTTTTTTGCAGCGTTGACATTTTTTATGAGCTACGCTACAGATGGCTACATCGGTCCGCTAATACAGGACCAGTAAAGGCCCAGCGAACTACTTGCGGTCTAAGGTACTGCATATCAGTGCTAGAGGTGTCACTACAGACCCTGGTTCGATTCCAGGCTGTATGACAACCGGACGTGATTGGGAGTCCCATAAGGCAGCGCACAATTGGTCCAATGTCGTTAGGGTGTGGAAGGCTGTCATTGTAAATAAGAATTTGTTCTTATCTGACTTGCCTAGTTAAATAAAGGTTAAATAAATAAAATATATACTTCAGCACCCCTACTTCCTGCGGCTATGGACCCTTTCACAAAAGTGTATTTCCCTCAAGTTTTGTGCACAAATTTGTTTACATCCCTGTTAGTGAGCATTTGTCCTTTGCCAAGATAATCCATCCACCTGACAGGTGTGGCCTATCAAGAAGCTGATTAAACAGCGTGATCATTACACAGTTGCACAGACAATAAAAGGCCACTAAAATGTGCAGTTTTGTCACACAACACAATGCCACAGATGTCAAATGTTGAGGGAGTGTGCAATTGGCATGCTGACTGCAGGAATGTCTACTAGTTATGTTATGAATTACAATTTGGTTGCAATGTTATTAATTAGAAAAACGTACAATATGTTACGAATTGACAAAATGTACTATATGTTACAAATTTGCAAAACGTATGATATGTTACGAATTCTAGCTAGGTGACTAATGTTAGCTAGCTGGTTAACATTAGCTAAGCTAGGAGTTAGAGGTTAAGGTTAGGGTTAAATTTAGGAGTTAGGTTAAAGGGTTAAGGTTAGGGAAAGGKTTAGCCAACATGCTAAGTAGTTGCAAAGTAGCTAAAAAGTAGTAAGTTGTTCAAAAGTTGCTTATTAGCTAAAATCTTAAAGTTGTCCGTGATAAGATTCAAACTCGCAACGTTTGAGTTGCTAGACATTCGCGTTATAAAAAGTAGTAAGTCGTTGAAAAGTTGCTAATTAGGTAAGATGCTAAAGTTGTCCATGATGAGATTTGAACTTTCAACCTTTGGGTTGCTAGACGTTCACGTTATACACCCACGCATCCACCCTGACCAACTTAAGTAACCATCTGTCTTTATACTACAATCTATCGACATGTCACAGTGACACCGTGAAAATTATATTGTTGTCCGACATCAAACTTGTCATTGTTTTTATGAAAAATAAACCCATCCATTTAAACATGAATTTAGTACATGTCATTCTAGCAAACCAGGCAACTAAAAGCAACTTTCTTAACTTTTTCTTGGGGGGGGGGGGGGGGGGGGACTGTGGGAGGGGTCTCGAATGGTTGAGGGACACCTATTGGGGAACTGTTGGGATCTATTGGGATTTTGGAGGGTTGGGGTTTACGTTTTTTGGCCTGGTGGTAGATTCGTCAACATGCCCATGAGCAGGGCATTGACCCTCAATGCTTCTGTGTGTCGCTCTGAATGGGAATCTGTTGGATGACTGGTATGATGTAGTTGTTGAGCGGCTTCACTGCAAATATATTATATGTTTCGAATATTCAATAAATGAAAAAAATCGAAAATCGAAAAAACTTTCTGAACAAAGTTTTGGTTCGTTTGTAACGTTAAGTTAACAGGCTAACCAGTTCAAATAATAACAATATCATAACAGACAATGTCTTAACTTTAGCTAAATAATGATGGCAGTCCACAAACAAACGTTTAAAGTGCATGCCGCCACCTAAGATGATGATCCATGACAAGATAGACTACATGGAAGGCCTATTGTGTGTGTCTGTGCCTGGGTGCAGAGTACAGCTACGCCTGGAACACCAGTGTGATAAATCCGAAGATGACGTTTCAACACTGGACAGCTGATGACCTGCTCAACCTGAGATATCTGTTTGAGATTTTTGACACCAACAAAGAGCGCCTGCTGGACTTTGATAATTTGTGAGTGAATTCAGATGTGACTTTTCCTGATGTCATGATGTGGCTACTCAGTGATTTTTAGCTGAAGAGGCTGTAGGTGTCAGCACATACACACAAATTCCATCCACAATAATGAGGTAGTCTTATCATGAGTCTCTCTGGGCTGGTTTCAAAACATCTCACATGAATAAAAGTGGGTGCTACTAACACAGACTTACTTCCATTCCTCTCCTCTACCACCTAACAGTTCCTCATCTCTGAACATGGTCAACGGTACGTCAACTATGAAGGCCAGAAAGGCAATAATTAACAATGCACACAAAGACAACTACAATTCCCTACATTTTGAGGATCATCTTCTTCTTCTTTGGTATTATGGCGGTTCGCAAACAAATGTTATAGGTGTGTGCCGTCAGCTACTGTGTTGGCTGTGTATCAGTCTACTATTCTGTAGTATGAATTCCTTACACTTTGTAAAAAAGTTGCCCTACCAACTAACCCTAACCCCATAAAAACCTCATCACTATTCCACTACTTTGGCCCTATCTGATCCTCCACCTGGCCAGCAGCCTGGGAGGACGGGACACATAAAATATACCTTGGAACTCTTCTGCAGTAAAATCTCCTACACCCAAGTACTTCTCTGCAGCTGCCACCACAACATCTATCCTTTGTGATTTATGTTCCCTTCCTGTTGTACAGTTGACAACCATGGCCATAAAGGACAAAACGCCAACCTTACTGAAGCACATTATTCCTATCACTCTCTATTGACCTCGGCCTTGAGGAGTACCTCCAGCTAGTGCACACATGTTTAACCTGTTTTAGAGAAGCAGTGGTGTGAAGCTTCTGCATCTACTTACCTTACACCTTGTTTGCTTTTATTGCAGAACAGAGGATGTGTGTCCCTGTATATTTTGTGTCGAGGTCAATATTGTGATTATATTGGTCTGTGTTGTGACTGGGTTGTCTCCCCTCCTCCAGCTGATGACCTATGACCTTAAGCAGGGCGCAACTGTTCCCAAGCCTCTCTAGAGCGAGGACTACAAGGACAAGGCCACCGGTGGCATCATCTGTGAGGCGGCACTCATGGGCACCGTCCAGCAGATGTGCTACGGCGTCTTCTAAACACAAACACTTTTGAAGTCATGATGGTTTCTGTGGTTTTGCACTGTTGAACTATGTTTCAATTCACAATCACATTTACAACTAATGTCCATGCAGTTGTCAGCTCTAGTTTTACGGTAATGTGACTCAAATAAATAATCAAGGCAATATAATATATTTATTTCTGCAGGCGTTAAAAGAAACAAATATAAAAAATGTAATGCAGAAAAATATAACTAATTGAAGCAGTCGACTTAATTAGATTATATTGTGGGTTCAGAAGATACCTGAAAGCTTGAGCATGAAAAAGTACAAAACTCAGATATGCAATGCATTAAATCTGCCTCATTTGTCCACATTACTCAATGGGGTTGTTACTGGTGATGTTGAAGGTTATGTTGCTGTTGGAGTTGCGATTGGAAAAAGTTGTGTCGCTGTGGGTGAATCTTCCTTTCAGAGTTGGTTGGGGGTTTTGGCCATCACAGTGTTGCTGCGGATATCTTCTTCAGTTTGGAGCTGCACATAACACAGAATATGAAACTCATTTTGAGTTTGAAGCAGACTTGCATGATTGTTTTTTTCAGAACAAGTGTGCTGGAAGGCAGTAGTTTGTACACGAAGACATTAAGTAAAACCCGTATGGCAAGTTTGATTGACATCCAGCCTTGAAACTCTCCTGTAAGTACGATTTGGTGTATTTGTAGCTCTGAGACATTTTGGTTTGTGTAGTTGAGTGAGAATGTTTTGTGTCTTAAGAGGAGAGCATGTGTGTACCTGAGACGAACCAGAGCCGTCCTCACCCACTCGTCCTTAATGCTGGCGCATACCTTCTTGTTCTTCGTGGTATAGAAGCTACAACAGAAAACACACTTAACCCTCAACCTCATAGAGCTTACAAATATGAGAATACATTTTGAGAGTATTGTAACTTTGTGTGTGTATATACATCGTGCAGGGCTTACATGATAGCGTCATTGTTGCACACCTCCTTGTAACTTTGTTCTGTATAGCCTATTATCTGCTTGTAGGGTACAGGCTTCTCCTGGAACTCCACACAACAGTAAAGTTTCCGAGGACCATCTGAACACATATAAGCACACAAATCAGTCAGCCACAGGCAACATCAATTCAGATCACAAGAACATKAATGTAAAATGTGTAAAAAGGCTTCTATCTTATCTGATCTAATAATATGACCCCAAAACAGAGTTGGCAGGTCTCACTGCTAGATCTTACCAGACCTTGGTATATAAACATTTAAAAAGTGGTCAATTTACATGGATAAACTGTTAAGCAGGTAAAGTGGTACATTTATTATAAGGTAAACTCACATGCTGCTGAGGTTGAACTAAACATGGTCACAATGCAGCAGAGAAGCAAGATTGTCTCTAGGTATCTGGAAGCCATGGTGATGGTACGTAGGACGAGAGAAGATACACTGAACAAACCTACTGACTGGTTCTATATACCCCTACAAACGTGTGTGTGTGTGCACGTGAATGTGTGTTTGTGGATTATACTGACATGTGTCAATCACGTCCTACACTCCTAACCTATGGTTTCTAAATTGGGGACAGGAAGCCCACCTCTGCATCATAGCAGACAGAGATGCTAACACTGCAGTTTAGTGACACACAGAGCTGTTCTTTCCTAATGGTGCTTGAATGGTGCGTGTTTTGATTGATATACATTCATAGTGTCCTTACAACTAGGGACCTCATCAAGGCACTTCTTGGCCTAACATCATATGTTTTGGGCTGACAGACAGAGGGTTGATGCTCAAGACCCACAGAAGCTACCGTTCCAATTCGCTCCTGTAATTGTCCCTTCTGACATTTTCTGAATCTACAAGAAGTTGGAGAAACAACCACATAAAAATAAAAGCGGTACATTTGGAGAATTATGTGAATGGAAGATCTCTAGCATGGACATAGTCTGCTGATCATTGATCAAAAAGCTTTTAGCTGGCCAACAGTCAAATTCTAATGTTCAATATCACAAGTCAAACATGTAGATAGATACATTTTAGAAGCTAAACAATATGAGAGTGTTTGTGGTAAAGTTATGAAGCAATAGCAAGTTGTCAACAACAACAAAAACTAATCTGTACCATGACCCATTTAGTGGTGTTTCTGCAAAATGCTGAGAAGAGCAAACACATCTGATCTGACCTAGATAAAAGAGATGTTGTTATTGTGTTCTCATGCAACATTCAACTAGTCTCAATAACAAATGAGAAACAAAGCTATGGGGTAAATACCACTATGTGGGTTCGATTGAGCCCAGAATCTGGTGCAGTGCTGTAGAGAAAACAAATGTGGCTTAATTGCATAAGATCACTAGAAAGTGCATGTTAAGTGCATGCAATGTTTCAAGCATTATTTCAGAGTTGAATATGGCTTAAAATCAATTGATAAAAACTCAAGTCAATAGTTGTTCAATACAGTGGAGGCTCCTCAGAGGAGGAAAGGGAGGACCATCCTACTCAGTGAATTTCATTGAAAAAATATATTATTTTTAGATAAAACTAAACTAAATATATTCACGTCACCAAATAATTGATTAAAACACATTGTTTTGCAATGAAGGTCTACAGTAGCCTCAACTGCACTCTGTAGGGTAGCACAATGGTGTAGTCGGAGGACAGCTATTTTCCATCCTCCTCTGGGTACATTGACTTCAATAAAAAACCTAGGAGGCTCATGGTTCTCTCCCCCTTCCATAGATTTAAACAGTAATTATGACATCTTCCGGAGGACGTCCTCCAATCTATCAGAGCTCTTGCAGCATGAACTGATATGTTGTCCACCCAATCAAAGGATCAGAGAATGAATCTAGTACTGAAAGCATAAGCTACAGCTAGCTAGCACTGCAGTGCATAAAATGTGGTGAGTAGTTGACTCAAAGAGAAAGACAATAGTTCAACAGTTTTGAACAAATTCACTTCCTCAAAAATGAAGAAGAACCAAGAGAGAGAGAGAGAGCTAGCTGTATTTTCTTTYTTTTTTWAATCACTTTCACTTACTTAGCTAGCGAATGCAGCTAGCTAGTTTAGCCTACTCAAACACCCGGCTCAAACAGCGAGGGATACTATGTTAGCTAGCTGGCTATGGCTATCCAACACTGGAACTCTTCCAAGTCAAGGTAAGCTTTTGGTTGTATGAAAAAAAAGTKACACAATAAAATAACAATAACGGGGCTATATACAGGGGGGGAGGGTGGGGGGAGTCAATGTAAAAAGTCCGGGTGGCCATTTGATTATTTGTGGCTTGGGGTAAGAAGCTGTTAAGGAGCCTTTTGGACCTAGATTTAGCGCTCTGGTACCGCTTGCCGTGCTGTAGCAGAGAGAACAGTCTATGACTTGGGTGACTGGAGTCTTTGACAATTTTTGGCCTTCCTCTGGCACCGCCTAGTATATAGGTCCTAGGTGGCAGGAAGCTTGGCCCCAGTGATGTACTGGGCCGTAAGCACTGCCCTCTGTAGCGCCTTATGGTCAGATGCCGAGCAGTTGCCATTCAAGGCGGTGATGCAACCAGTCAGGATGCTTTCAATGGTGCAGCTGTAGAACCTTTAGAGAATCTGGGGACCCATGCCAAATCTCTTCAGTCTCCTGAGGGGGAAAAGTTGTTGTCGTGCCCTCTTGTCTTGGTGTGTTTGGACCATGATAGTTTGGGGGCTAAGCACGCACTCCTGAGGGACCCCCGTGTTGAGGATGAACATGGCACATGTGTTGTTGCCTACCCTTACCACCTGGGGGCGGCCCGTCAGGAAGTCCAAGATCCAGTTGCAGAGGGAGGTGTTTTGTCCCAGGTTCCTTAGCTTAGTGATTAGCTTTGTGGCCCTATGGTGTTAAACGTWGTAGTCAATTAACATAATTCTCACATAGGTGTTCCTTTTGTCCAGGTGGACAAAATTGCGTAATCTGTGGATCTGTTGGGGCAGTATGCGAATTGGAGTGGGTCTAGGGTTTCTGAGATGATGGTGTTGATGTAATAGATAATATGCTGTAATAGAAATAAGGCCATGCTCATAAAAACCTTTTTGTCCTCCCTCATCTGAAACGGCATGATCGCCGCTGGTTCAATAGCACTCGGCGCTGTGACTTGTTTGGCGATTTTTCAAATGCTTTTTAGTCATTAAGCCACTTTAAACTCTCCAATATGTRAAAGTGCCATTGAAAAGCCAACCCCATAAAGAGTTTGGAGTTGAATTGATTGTAGGTTAGCTACATGAGGTGTTTTTCACATAAAGCATTTAGTACGACTCCAATTGGACAACATAATGGGGGAGTGGTGTGGGTGTGAATTTGCSTTGGTGTGGTGGTAACCTTCTGGGGGAGTGGTGTGTGTGAGTTTGGGATATTGGTGGGTGTGATTTTGGGCTAGTGTTGTGGTTACCTTCTACAAATGGCTCTTCTGACATTGAACAATTCAATAGAAAAGTTGGAGTTAAATGATCTCTATATCAGCAGTTGAATATGTGTATTCTGAAATGATACATTGCCACCCATACACTGTCACCACAGAGTTGTGATGCAGAGTTTCAAATTCCACATTTTATTATGGTATACACCGTCCAACGAAATGCTTACTTGCAGGTTTCCTCTCGATAATGCAAAAACAACAATAAGAAATAATAAAAGATAATAAGAATAAAAAGGTCTTCCCACCACACACACACACACACACACACACACACACACACACACACACACACACACACAACACACAGTCTCATAGCAAAGGGTCTGAATGTAACATGGTATTGGAACTGACTTTTTAAATTTTTCCTGAATATAGTATGCTTACTTACTTACTTTATTGTGCATTTCATATTTCTCGTGTGTTTTTTTCTAGTAATACATTGTTATTGATTATTGCGTTGTTTGGGTTTTGAAGTTTGCAAGAAATGCATTTCACTGTACTCGCAGTGAAACACATCAAATATATAGAAGCCAATGTTTGACTCGGTTCCATTAATTGCATTCCAGCATTACAATGAGCCCATCTGGCCTCCTATAGCTCCTCCACCAGCCTCCTCTGCCACAACACACGAGTTACCACACACACACACATAAGTACACGCACACACACAAACACTCCACAGCTTTTTGCATACTTATGATATTATACATGTTGTATTGTAGATATGTAGTGGTGTAATAGTGTTATGTGATGTACTGTTTTATCTTTTGTTTTATGTGTAATGTAAGTGTCTTAATGTGTATGTACCCCATGATCCCTAATAAATACAAAGACAACTAAGGTTTCATGTCAATGTTGTAGTTCTTATCATAACCAATAGAGGGCACAGTAATTCAACCCATTTTAATTCAATTAAAATACATAATTTGTCATCTGCATGAATAGATTTAATATAATCTCATTCTGTATAGTTAGATTTGTCAGTAGACACACAGATGCAAGCTCTTGGTCTCTGTCTGACCATCTTATGTCTGTCTGTCTCCTATCTGCACTGACTGGCTCTGGTGTTCACTGTCCAGCGGTCTTTGATCTTGTGCATCCACCTCCCCCTGGAGCTCTTTGGTATACTCTGGTCAGCTATCTCTGACCCTGATGACCCCCTGAGGTCCCAGCAGAACTAGGCTCCCAGATGATCTGTAGACCATCAGTGACTGTGATGAGCCCAGTCCTGGAGATCTGTAAGTCTGTCCCATGCTTTGATCACCCTCAGTTCAGACAAAGATGAGAGAAGGAAGGGAAAACATGGAGGGAAGGTACACATGTAGCACAAGCCAATAGACCAAGCCTTGAACCCGGAGCTCCCAGATTTGGGTTACAATCATTGAATAGAAGAATACCACCTATAGAAAGCAAAATGGATCATATGGAGGTTCAGAAGAACTCTCTGCCATGCAAAACACAGGGCCCTGTTGTCCTCTCATCCTTGAAGGACGGATAGATAAAGAAGGCAAAGAAAGAGTGATGATTGGTTATCTGACACTTCACCCCTCCTGTATGTGTGTGATTGTCATTAGTTTGGTGTGGCAGAACAAACATGGCCGAGCAGGCTGTCAACAGCCAGAGACAGGATGTCACAGGTGACGAGTGACGGAACTCAAAACAAACTTTCTGTTGGAATAGTCTACTGTTCTCTTCCGTCTCTTCTTCTCTCCTCTCTGCTCTCAAAGTTTTGCTATGTAGTACCCAAGTTAATGCTTTGCTACCTCTTCTGGCACTTTGATTTATCATAGCTCTCGTGCTCTGTAATCATGTTTGTTTTCAGTAACAGTGGCAAGTGAGTCTGTGTTTATTTAGTGGTGCTCCCATACAGTGTCATGTATGTTGGTAATTGGGTGTGTGGTGATGTGGTGTGTGTGTGTGGTGTGTGTGTGTGTGTGGTGGTGTGTGTGTGTGTGTGTGTGTGTGTGGTGTGGTGTGGTGTGGTGTGTGTGTGTGTGTGTGTGTGGTGGTTGGTGTGTGTGTGTGTGTGTGTGTGTGGTGTGTTGGTGTGTGTGTGTGTGTGTGTGTGTGTGTGTGTGTGTGTGTTATGTTGAGAGGACCGCGAATGGTGTCCAACACAAAAGAGCTGACTGTTTTGCATAAGAAAACGTGCGTGTGCGTGCCTGTCCACATATGTTTCACCTTGGGCCTCTCTCCCACTCGCTCGCCCCAAAATGGTGGAAGGGGCTGAAGGAGGAAGGGACGGAGTGGGTCTCTTTGATTGTCCACCCACTCACTGTCCCCTATGGTCCCCTCTGTCCTGCGTGGGCTGTCGGCCAACAGAAGCTGTAAAGGCAATGCCTTAGACTTTCAGTGAAGCGTATGTTCCTTAGAGTCCTCTCCAATTGAATAAGTCAATAAGCGTGAATTAACAGCAAAGATTTAGATATTAGATTATAATGATTCTCATTCCCAAAAGTCACAACCACAAACCAAACAACACACACACCACACACACCACACACACAACACACACACACACACACACACACACACACACACACACACCACACACACACACACACACAGAGTGAAGCATCCTCTTGACTGACAAAGTAATGCTGGTGAATAGTGGTTAGCCCTAAGCCCTATTCTGGAAAATATCATCCATCAACAGACTGACACAAAACCCAAGACAGATGGGAATCACGGTACATTCCCTCCTGGAGGAAGTAAGGACACACACACAAACACACACTCATGCACACACATGCACGCAACGGCACACACGTGCGCTCACCCACACCCATTAGAGGAACTATCAGTGGTTAGTTATATACAGAAATATGAGTCGGGGTGGAGACCTCAGGATGTGTGAGAGAGGGAGATTTTGAGGGTCTTTTTTCAGGGCAGTCTCTTATCCCTCTCTGTGGAGCTGAGGTCATACAGAAGCACCCCAATAGGTCACAATGCTAAAGGAGGGGAGACGAGCGAAGAGAAAAGTTTTCATGTGGTTTGGTCACACACACACAACACACACACACACGTGGGGTGAGAGGCAGGATGCAGCCTGTCACCAGGTGACCTCACGGTGTGCCATCACAGACCGTGCTGACAGACAGACCATGGAATCTACCACCACCCTCCATGCTCTCCTTTTCTCTCACTGCCCATCTTTCTATCTCAGTCCCTCCATGCCTCTCAATTCAATTCAATTCAATTCAATTCAAGGGGCTTATTGGCATGGAAACATGTGTTAACATTGCCAAAGCAAGTGAGGTAGATAATACAAAAAGTGAAATAAACAATACAAATTAACAGTAAACATTACACATACAGAAGTTTCAAAACAAGAAAGACATTACAATGTCATATTATATATATACAGTGTTGTAACAATGTACAAATGGTTGAAGCACACAAGTTAAAATAAATAAGCATAAATATGGGTTGTATTTACAATGGTGTTTGTTCTTCAACTGGTTTGCCCTTTTCTTGTGGCAACAGGTCACAAATCTTGCTGCTGTGATGGCACACTGTGGAATTTCACCCAGTAGATATGGGAGTTTATCAAAATTGGATTTGTTTTCAAATTCTTTGTGGATCTGTGTAATCTGAGGGAAATTTGTCTCTCTAATATGGTCATACATTGGGCAGGAGGTTAGGAAGTGCAGCTCAGTTTCCACCTCATTTTGTGGGCAGTGAGCACATAGCCTGTCTTCTCTTGAGAGCCATGTCTGCCTACGGCGGCCTTTCTCAATAGCAAGGCTATCCTCTCTCTGTCTTTCTCTCATTCTACCCATCTCTTTATTTCCCTTGGGACAGTGATCTGTTCATTGTGTTTAAGTGTACCAGGTGGAGAGAGGGAGGAAGTGTTCCCTGTTCCTGAGGAGCAAGAAGCCAACAAGACGCCAGCACAACAGATGCTTGGTGGAGAGAACCCATGCTGCATCCATCTCTCCACCTTACAGATGTAGGATCTTGTTGTGTATTTGAGTTTTAAAAAGGCTTCTGAAGTTTTTTAACTTCCACTTTGAAATTTCACTTTTGCCCTAATGAAAAAGGTATAACCCCTACAAAAATCTCCATGAACAATAATCGACAGAATAATGAACATTTCCCATTGCTGAAGGATTATTTTCCTACTGTAGCAAACTGGCTCAAATTAAGATCCTATACTGTACATCTGCACATTACTACACACACTGACTCACAGACACCATACATAGACCAACACGAAAAAAGTTATAATTCTATCACACACTGAAAAAGAAAGACAGTGAAAGAGAAAGAGAGGAAGGGAAGGAGAGGGAGGGAAGGAGAGGGAGGGAAGGAGAGGGAGGGGGATAAAACAGGGTCTAGGTTCCTGGCTGTGTTCTTTTAGAATTAGTGAGCAAACAAATAGAAGTGACACACACTCCTCCTACCTCCTCTCCTCCTGCCTCCTCCTGCCTCATCTCCTGCCTTTCTCCTACCTTATCCTCCTGCCTCATCCTGCCTCATCCTCCCGCCTTCTCCTCCTGCCCCTCATCCTGCCTCATCCTCCTGCTTTTCCTCCTGGTTTATAAGATGACACCTGCTGCTCTTTTCTTCCTCTGTTGGCATGGTAAACATTTTCCACACACACACACTCCCTAACAGACAAATACCAGCAGATACATTATGACATAAGATTGCAAGGTGATGTGATTTTACCACTTTAGTGCATAGGAAGGAAAAGAGAGGAGAGAGGAATCCATGCTAGACTTGATGCACCTGGAGTCTTATTCAGCCAACTCTCACCCAGCCCTTCATCAGAGCAGCCGGTAGCTCAGTGGAATCATGTCAGCTTGTGTGTGTGTGTGTGTGTGTTGTGTGTGTGTGTGTGTGTGTGTGTGTGTGTGTGTGTGTGTGTTTGTGTTGTGTGTGTGTGTGTGTGTGTGTGTGTGTGTGTGTGTGTGGGTGTGTGTGTGTGTGTGTGTGTGTGTGTGTGTGTGTGTGTGTGTTTCCTCAGAGTGGTGTGACAGATGCTAGCAAGCGCTAGGTCTCGACGCTACGCCTCCGGCATGTTAATGATGCTCTGTTTTTAACTGTGGGGTCTGGACACACACACATGAACATACACACACAAACACAAATATATTCTACCCTCTTTCTAAGTTTGAGTCCTAATATAACATGATAAAGTGTGTTGTCAGTTAACCCATACTCTTGTCATGGAGTGTATGTGATAGAGGAAGCCCCATACAAAAGCTCAACTAGCAACTCTTCTGTCCTCTTTTGCTTCTTCTACTTTGTTCTTAAACACCACACATCTACATCCCTGGAGAGTTTTCTAAGCAGGAGGAAGCAAGATGGTGAGAAGAGAGAGCGAGAGAAAGGGGGGGATTGTGAGAGAGAGAGAGAGGAGAGAGAGGGGGGGTGGTGAGAAAGATGGGTGTGAGAGAAAAAGAGAGAAAGAGGGAGGGAAGAACATGGTGAGAGAGAGAGATGGAAGGGGGTGAGAGAGGGGGGGGTGAAAGTAGAGAGGGGGAGATGGTGAGAAAGAAAGAGGAGGGGGAGGTGGTGAGAGAGAGAGGGGGGAGATGGTGAGAGAGAGAGAATATGCTTGCTGCATACGCACACAACAACACATGTCCAATATCTCTCCATACACTAGCATCCCTGTAACGTCCTCAGCGATGTTGTCTACACAGCAGCTAGACCTAGATTATATATGTGTCACAACACTAAAGGGCCCTTCTGTGAACTTCTCTACACTACTGCTTCTACCACTACTTCTATTATGAGTTCTCCATTTTGTGAGTGTCTGTGGGAGGCATGAGGAGTTTGTTGTGGTTTGAGGAGGGGGTTTGGATAGAGAGATGACTTCACTTTGGCTTCAGGGCCTCTTATGGGGGTTAGTGGGTTGGGGTTTGGTGGGTTTAGGCTTTCTAGTAATTAAAGAAGAGTATTCCTTGGGGTGCATGGTGCTCACACACACACACACAACACACACTCACTCACACACTCACTCACAACCACTCTCACACACTCTCACACACTCTCACACACTCTCACACACCCACACACCACACACACACACACACACACACACACACACACACACACACACACACACACACACACACACACACACACACACACACACACACACACACACACACACACACACACACACTCACTGATTGCCTGTGTATAGTTTCACAATGGAGAGGTGTGGGCAGTATAGGACCATATGGGGCCCTATAGGAACAAAACGTGTGTGGGGGCCGAAGGCTCGGGCCACAGTGGGAGTTCACTGTTCAGACCTGGGAATCCCTCAGGAGAATGGAAACACCATCACGACGGTCATCAATCAAAACTACACTGACATAAACGAGCGTAAACAACGGCCTGCGACTTTACCATGTCACCATGTCACCTTTGCCCTGTGGCGAGGGTCCGCCCACTGGCGCCGGTGTTCGATAGGCCCCTGCCCTCCACAGCTCAATGTGATTGGACACCGGTTCCAGAGCGAAGCCGCTGCCCACTCTCGGCTAATTGGGTCTTTGTGATTGCGCAGTCTGTCGTGGGATTGGAGGAAAATAAAGTTGTGAAAACAGCATTATGGTCAGCGGTGGTGAGTGACGGGGCGATGCGAGGCGATCTCAAAGCGCCAGATGATCTTCCTTGGTCCATTATAGTGCATTATGGGGGATGGGATGGTTTCGCCTCAGCAACCGAAACGACACAAAGACCCTCAGAGCGGGACCCTGGAGACAAACACACACACAGCACCCTGTACTAAGGGCCCCGCCCGGACCTGAGAACGGCCCCATACACTGAGATGGAGAGCTTATGGAAAAACACAAATACATTTCACATACAGGTCTCACACACGTTAAGTGCTCCTTCTCAGTCTCTAAAATCGAGGTCAACATGGACACATCAAACACAAACAAAAGTCACACACTCTCTCCAGCTGGACAACAAGTTTCAATATGATAAAAGACCTCTTATCCACATCTCAGACTCTCTAGGTAGAGCTCGAAACAAAACACACACAAAACTTGTGTGACTATTGAAAGCAATATTAGACATAGATAGTATGGAATTAAAGATAGTAGACTTCAAAGTAGAGCTGGGTGATATGGACAGAAACCTTTATCGTGATAAATTGCCTAAATTGTGTAAATAGAACGATAAATGTAGAACATTAATGTGCACCACTGTTTTTTTATTATACTTTAATCTACAACCACTAGTTTGATGGTTGTAGCCATCAATTGTCCCATTAACAATCACACTTATTAGCAAACTTATTGTAGTGAACTATATCAGCAAGATGCCTGCGATAAGTGATCGGTATGGTCGGTTTATCATCCCAGCTTTACTTCAAAGGTAGGTGAGATAAATGCCCTACAGTTAAAACAGGCCAGTATCTATTATCTTAATTTAAAACAGGCTATAGTAAAGGACCAGTATATATTCTCTTCAGTTAAAACAGACCTCTACTGAGTGTCTTTGTGCAGCAGCTCCATTGAGAGAGAGAAGGTGTGGGAGGACAGGTCACACACCCCTCTCTTTGTACCTCCTCTGTGCTTTTAGAGCCTGTACAGGATTGAGTCTGCYTATTTTTAAACAGTGTGTATAATGGCTGTGGTGTGTGCTTGACTCAGTGGCCTCCCTGTATGGTCGATGTGAGGCCTTGATCTTTATGGCACAGTAGTGCACTTGTCCCATAACAGCAAAGTTGCTGGTTCAAGAGCCCACTCTGACATGTTATGGTAATAGTATCACCGTTCTTGGTATTTAGATGTCATAGCCTTAGGCTATTGAGATGCACAACCATCACCCCAGATCTCACTGCAGATTGATGTGCCGTCAGGTAGGGACATGAGCAAACGACAGGGGGCGCTATCTTCCTCTAGTTTCTCCTCCATCCTTTTCAGTGAGGCATCGTGTTCAGCAAGAAACAAGATGTATAAATAAGTCTTACTATTTGATGTGTTCAATAACGAATATCAATAGCCAACAGTACACAAATCCATCTATATTAAACTATTTTGTAGTTGGTTATGAATGGTTGGCTACTTTTGTTTTAAGCTCTAAGCACTTTTCTATGCAACATTTGTCCAATTCAGTCCCAAACAAATAACGTTATTATTTGTCACATAATTAATAATTTTCCTGATAAACTCGACTGTTATAGAAATGATCACGGCATATTGGCTCATCATGAATAATTGACGCAGCTGAAGTTATGACCGCTTTCTCGGGGAGGCAGTCTAGTCATGATGTTGTCACACTATTGTGACTTGTTAGAAACATCAGTAAAACAGTAAAAATATTAAAACATTACAACATAGTCTACACAAACATAACATACAATTCACAAGTTACAAAAACAAACATAAAATGGCCTGCTGTGCCAGCAAGAGAGCACAGAAGAGAAGAGACCTACAACATGCGTCAGAGGAGCGTGAGACCGTACTGTGCCACCAGCGTTCGCCTCGCGCGGAGTAGGCTGTAATTCCCACACACTCATTCATTCTCCCACTGGGACGAAGCAACTACAGTCCGTGAGCGGAGCTAAACTGAGACACTTCCATACAGCGCAAATGGCTGCGAGTTTCTGCAGAACGACTTGTGCGTTTATATGGATGTTTGCAGTTGTTTCAACCGCTCGAGTATATCCACCGAACGAAGGTAAGGAGTGGAGTGTTTTTTGAGTATTTTKGGGGGATTTAGGGAGGGTAACGTTACGGTTATCCGCAGTATTTGGTTAGGCTACTTGCCGTGTCTTCATTGAGGGTCCGTTTCGGTCCCTTCTTTTCCACTACTGGAAATTGATAGATCTTGTTATTTGGTAATAATAACATTTTAACGTGTTTACATATTTGGAGTAGTTTCGACATCGGTTGGTTCAGCAAGTACCAACCTGCGTTCTGTTGGATCCGCTCCGATACATATCCAATGAGGAATGTCCCTTATCTGTCCAACCTGCGTTCTGTTGGATCCGCTCCGATAGATATCCAATGAGGAATGTCCCTTATCTGTCCAACCTGCGTTCTGTTGGATCCGCTCCGATAGATATCCAATGGGGAATGTTCCTTATCTGTCCAACCTGCTGCTGACTGGAAAGCGCCGTTTTTCCTCTTTAATTTTACTTTAATCCAACAATTGTATAACAATCCTAAAATTATCATCTCAAAAATGATTTAGCCTTACCACTATTTTTCTTTATCAGGTTCAGTCTTACAGTTTTGTTTTTGCTCAATTTCAATTTCATACAGGCCGTAGCTTTTTCAGCCTACAGTAGTTTGAACAGGGGCACAAATGAAACGTCAGACAGTACGGTTTTCATCAGCGTTTTGTGACCTAGGCCTACCCTACTGCCTATGTTTTACGTTTTTTTCTATCCTAACCCAGGGTCATGAGTTACTAGCTACAAGATATGTTCAACGTGTAGCCCAAAATCTACATTCGTTCCAGTAAATTTAAGATAGTATTTTTATGCATTTTGTCTTATGCTCTTATGATTTATCTTATTGCAATTAATGCTGTATGAAAATGTATGGGCTCTTATTGAGCCCAAGAGTAGCAGAAAATTGACTAATTTCCATGTATTGAGACTGGGAATAGGAAATCACTTTCCTTATCTCTGTAACTGTGTGTTTCAGTGACATTACTGGACACAAGGACAGTTCCCGGGGAGCTGAAATGGGCAGCCAATCCCACAGAAGGAGGGGTGAGTGAAGACTAACCTACTTCAAATCAAATCACTTTATTTGCCACATGCGCCGAATACAACAAGTGTAGACTTTACCGTGAAATGCTTACTTACAAGCCCTTGACCAACAGTGCAGTTCAAGAAGAAGAAAATATTTACCAAGTAGGCTAAAATAAAAAGTAATAATATAGAGTAACACAATAAGAATAACAATAACGAGGCTATATACAGAGGGCACCGGTACTGAGTCATTGTGCAGGGGTACAGGCTAGTTGAGGTAATCTGTACATGTAGGTGGGGGCAAAGTGACTATGCATAGGTAACAAACAAACAGCGAGTAGCAGCAGTGTACAAGAGGGGGGGGGGGGGGGGTCAATGTAAATTGTCCGGTGGCGATTTTTATGAATTGTAAGCTGTCCTGTAGTCCACGATCAGCTCCTTTGTCTTGCTCACATTGAGGGAGAGGTTGTTGTCCTGGCACTACACTGCCAGTTCTCTGACCTCCTCGAAATAGGCCGTTTAATCATTGTCGGTGATCACTGTTGTGTCATCAGCAAACTTAATGATGGTGTTGGAGTCGTGTTTGGCCATGCAGTCGTAGGTGAACAGGGAATACAGGAGGGGACTAAGTACACACCCATGTGGGGCCCCAGTGTTAAGGATCAGCATGGCAGACATGTTGTTGCCTACTCTTACCACCTGGGGGCGGCCCATCAGGAAGTCCAGGATCCAGTTGCAGCGGGAGGTTTTTAGTCCCAGAGTCCTTAGCTTAGTGATGAGCTTTGTGGGCACTATGGTGTTGAACGCTGAGCTGAAGTCAATGAACAGCATTCTCACATAGGTGTTCCTTTTGTCCAGATGAGAAAGGGCAATGTGGAGTGCGATTGAGATTGCGTCATCTGTGGATCTGTTGTGGCTGAATGCAAAATGGAGTAAGTCTAGGGTGTCAGGGAGGATGCTGTTGATGTGAGCCATGACCAGCCTTTCAAAGCACTTCTTGGCTACCGACGTGAGTGCCACGGGGCGGTAATAATTTAGGCAGATTACCTTCACTTTCTTGGGCACAGGGACTATGGTGGTCTGCTTGAAACATGTATGTATTACAGACTAGGTCAGGGAGAGGTTGAAAATGTCAGTGAAGACACTTGACAGATGGTCCGCGCATGCTTTGAGTACACGTCCTGGTAATCCGTATGGCCCAGCGGCTTTGTGAATGTTGACCTGTTTGTTCACATCGGCTACCGAGAGCATTATCACACAGTCATCCAGAACAGCTGGTGCTCTCGTGCATGCTTCAGTGTTGCTTGCCTCGCAGCGAGCATCAAAGGCATTTAGCTCATCTGGAAGGCTCGCGTCTGGGTTTCCCTTTGTAGTCCGTAATAGTTTTCAAGCCCTGCCACATCCCACAAGTGTCGGAGCCGGTGTAGTAGGATTCAATCTTAATCCTGTATTGACGCTTTGCTTGTTTGATGGTTCGTCTGAGGATATAGCGGGATTTCTTGTAAGCGTCTGGATTAGTCTCCCGCTCCTTGAAAGCGGCAGCTCTAGCCTTTAGCTCGATGCGGATGTTGCCTGTAATCTAACAATGACTACTTCAGTGACAATGTGAAGATGGACTGCATTCTACTGCACCCTCCAACTCTCTCTCTCTAACACTCTCTTTCTCTCTCTTTTTTTCTCTCTCACTCTCCCTTTAAATCCTCTTTGTTGGTTTAAGTTATTGGTGAACTTGACTTCTCTCCAGACTCCTTTCCAGTCTCCCTTGGTTCATTTTATTTTACTGAACTGCTTGATTGACAAGGTCCTGGTCCCCATGCACTGAGCCCTTTGATTGCCAGAACCCCCCCTCCTACCCCTACCCCTCCACACACACACAGACACACACTCCCGCCTTCACATCACAGTCGGGGCCAGTTTACAGCTTTTTGATCAGATCCTATTGAACACCTCTATACACTCTCTGGCTTGCTACATCTAAAGCTCTCACCAGCAGGGTGAAGACACATTATTATTATTATTACATGKTAATAAGATGCCAATTACACATAGTTAGAAGAGTTCACCATACAGCTCCATACAACATCCTTGATAAACTATCCAAGATAAAAGCATGGAAGGTTTTGTAGTCACTGAAGCTGATTAATGATTCTAAATGATGTTGGGGCCTCCCGAGTGGCGCAGTGGTCTAAGGCACTGCATCACAGTTGTTAGCTGTGCCACTGGAGATCCTGGTTCGAGTCCAGGCTCTGTCGCAGCCGGCCGCAACCAGGAGACCCATGGGACGTTGCACAATTGGCCCAGCGTYGTCTGGGTTAAGGGAGGGTTTGGTCGGCAGGGATGTCCTTGTCCCATCGCGCTCTAGTGACTACTTTGGTGGGCCGGACGCAATGCACGCTGACACGGTCACCAGTTGTAAGGTGTTTCCTCTGACACATTGGTGTGGCTGGCTTTTGG
This sequence comes from Salvelinus sp. IW2-2015, assembly GCF_002910315.2. Lineage (NCBI taxonomy): Eukaryota > Metazoa > Chordata > Actinopteri > Salmoniformes > Salmonidae > Salvelinus > Salvelinus sp. IW2-2015. The sequence goes on along the minus strand of NC_036871.1, from coordinate 33,526,009 downwards.
GTTAAGTGAGCAGTGTGTCAAGAAGCAGTGCGGCTTGGCTGGGTTGTGTTTCAGAGGACGCATGGCTCTCGACCTTCAACTCTCCCGAGTCCGTACGGGAGGTGCAGCGATGAGACAAAACTGTAACTACCAATTGGGTACTACGAAATTGGGGGAAAAAAGGGGTCTAATAATCGGAATGTTTGTGTGTGTGTTGCCAGTGGGAGGAGGTGAGCATCATGGATGAGAAGAACATCCCCATCAGAACGTACCAGGTGTGTAACGTGATGGAACCCAGCCAGAGCAACTGGCTTAGAACTGACTGGATCCCTCGGTCTGGTGCGCAGCGCATCTATGTCGAGATCAAGTTCACCCTCCGGGACTGTAACAGCCTGCCTGGAGTCACTGGCACCTGCAAGGAGACCTTCAACCTCTACTACTTTGAGTCTAACAATGACAGAGAGCACTACATCAGAGAGAGCAACTTCCTCAAGATCGACACAGTGGCAGCCGACGAGAGCTTCACTCAGGTTAGGACTCTTGCTTCGTTATTAGTCTCTCTGTCAAAGTTTCAGATCTGACGGTATGTTGGTTTGATGTTGTTTTTTCAGTGTAAAAATTACCATGAGGTAACATTGTGTTGCAATGGCTATTGATAATTATTAATKATATTATTATTGTTATGATCAGGTGGACATCGGGGATCGCATCATGAAGCTAAACACGGAGGTGCGTAATGTAAAGGTCACAACCCGGAAGGGTTTCTACCTGGCGTTCCAGGATGTTGGCGCCTGCATCGCTCTGATCTCCGTTCGTGTTTTCTACAAGACCTGCCCCCTCAGCATCCGTAACCTGGCAACCTTCCCAGATACTAACACTGGAGCTGACACTTCCTCATTAGTGGAGGTCAGGGGGTCGTGTGTGAACCAGTCAGAGGAAAGGGAGGAGCCTAAGATGTATTGTGGCGCAGATGGGGAATGGCTGGTTCCCATTGGTGGGTGTGTCTGTAACCCGGGATACGAGGAGAAAGGTGGAGCCTGTCAGGGTAAGGCATTTGATTTACATATATTTCAATTTAATTACCACATTTTATTTGAAATTGTATCGAACTCTGAGCGTATGCACTTAGTTGACTGAGCTAAAGTTAAGTCATCGGCTCTGAGCTCTGGAAGAGAAATGGAAATAGGAGAGACTGTCGGGAACAGACGTTCTGAAGACAGTTTTATAGCACGCCATTTCTCTCTCTATTAAACACACGGCTCAATGCTTCAGTAGGGAGTGATATACAGCTGTGTGACTATTCTGACAACATTATTTATGATGGCCATAATGATGGCAGCTATAACTTTTAGAGGCCTGCGGACCCAGCGGAGGGTGTGTGTGTGTGTGTGTGACTGATAGTAGAGAAAGGGGTACCTGTCAAATTGTTCTGTATGTGACAGACACCAGGTTCTCTCTCTCCCACTCTCTTCCTCTCTGTGCCTCTCTCTCTCCATTCATACCTCTCTCTCTTTCTCCATAGTAGAGTTAATGACATCTGAAAGCAGTTTTCTTTAACAAGATTGAACTAAACCCTTGACTTTGGTCAGCTTTGATCTGAAGTTAAGGACCGGCTATTTTTAACAGTATATCCTTTCTCCCCGCTCTATTAAATCAAGACAGCCCACTCGGGACTAGAGTACTCTAGTGGTGCCAAAGTACTGTCAGACTTAATGACCTACTGGACTGAATATTACATCTTAGCATTTCCATCATGTCACTTAGCGCAGTGGTACCCAACCAGAGCTACTAGGACACCTGGGGGTACTTGGCCTATCCACAGAGGGTCCTTTTTTAAATTTATTTTTTTTACCTTTATTTAACTAGGCAGGTCAGTTATGAACAAATTCTTATTTTCAATGACGGCCTAGGAACTGTGGGTTAACTGCCTTGTTCAGGGGCAGAACGGCAGATTTTTACCTTGTCAGCTCAGGGATTCTATCTTGCAACCTTTCGGTTACTAGCCCAACACTCGAACCACTAGGCTACCTGCCGCCCCACTAGAGAARACTCATGAGGCCATAGGCCTACTGGTAAAATGCACATGAGGGGGTACTTCAGGGGTACTCCAGGCAGAGCAAAATTCATTTGGTRRTACAGTAACCAAAAAAGTTTAGGAACCACTGAATTAGTGGACTAGTGACCAACAGGGACATAGAGAAACAGGGAAAGAACAGTGAATGAGAAGAATACTTTATAGCTCTATAGAGAGCTATGAAGAAAGAATACCCCCCTCCCCCCCTCCCCCGTGGAAGAAATCAAAAGGTGGCCCTCTCTCACAGCCTCGCCTGCCATTGGATGGATACAAGTTGGATAGTGGGAAGGGGGGAGGCATTAATCTTCAATGTGGGCTCGCTAAGGCGGGAGGAGAGAAGGAAGGGATTCGTTTGTGAATGAGGGAGGAGTTCTATGAGAAGGCCATTGGTGGATTAAGTCATTAATGACAGCCCAGCCTCCCAATTGTTGCTGTGTCGCAGTGTTAGAGGGGGTGCAGGGGAGGTACACAGGTGGGGGATAAAGATTAGGGGAGGGCGGTAACCCTGAACCTCTTCCATGTTCACCCCCCCCCCCCCCATTAAGAGCAGGGTCATGTCTGCTCTACCCAAAATTGCAACATTGCCGCAAAAAAATTGAAGTAGGGAACTAGTCTGTCGGCATTAAAGACTATAATTGGTTAAAGAAAATTGTGATAAATCAAAAAGTATACCAGTTTCATTTAAGGACCAAAAAATGGACAGCTGTGCCATATAGATTGCAAAATAGTTGGGAAGAGATTTTCGACGTACCGATTCCATGGTTTATGTATGAACTGATACTCAAAACTATGCCGGATTCAAAACTTATAATAATGTAAATTATTATTATTATTATTATTATACAAAATTCTTGCAACCAATAGAATGTTATACAGTATAAATGGGGGATAAAGCCTATCCATCTCTGCAGATTTTGCTGCAAAGAGACAGAATCATTAGATAATTTGTTTTGGTACTGTCCATACAACAAGAAAACTAATGTAAAACATACTGTGTCCGTAAAACGTATATACTGTATATACTACCGTTCAAAAGTTTGGGGTCACTTAGAAATCTCCTTGTTTTTAAATGAAAGCACATTTTTTGTCCACTAAAATAACATCAAATTGATCAGAAATACACTGTAGATATTGTTAATGTTGTAAATTACTATTGTAGCTGGAAATGGCTGATTTCTAACAGAATATCTACATAAGCGTACAGAGGCCCATTATCAGCAACTATCACTCCTGTGTTTCAATGGCACATTGTGTTAGCTAATCCAAGTTTATCATTTTAAAAGGCTATTTGAATTAGAAAACCCTTTTGCAATTATGTTAGCACAGCTGAAAACTGTTGTTCTGATTAAAGAAGCAGTAAAACTGGCCTTCTTTAGACTAGTTGAGTGTCTGGAGCATCAGCATTTGTGGGTTCGATTACAGGCTCATAATGGCCAGAAACAAATAACTTTCTTCTGAAACTAGTCAGTCTATTMTTGTTCTGAGAAATGAAGGCTATTCCATGCGAGAAACTGCCAAGAAACTGAAGATCTCGTACAACGCTGTGTACTAATCCCTTCACAGGACAGCGCAAACTGGCCCTAACCAGAATAGAAAGAGGAGTGGGAGGCCCCGGTGCACAACGGAGCAAGAGGAAAAGTACATTAGAGTGTCTAGTTTGAGAAACAGACGCCTCACAAGTCCTMAACTGGCAGCTTCATTGAATAGTACCCCCAAAACACCAGTCTCAACGTCAATAGTGAAGAGGCATCTCCAGGATGCTGGCCTTCTAGGCAGAGTTCCACTGTCCAGTGTCTGTGTTCTTTTGCCGATCTTAATCTTTTCTTTTTATTGGCCAGTCTGAGATATGGCTTGTTCTTTGCAACTCTGCCCAGAAGGCCAGCGTCCCGGAGTCGCCTCTTCACCGTTGACATATATTYGTATTTGTATTTTATTTTTTATTTAACCTTTTATTTAACTAGGCAAGAACAAATTATTATTTACAATGACGGCCTGCCAAAAGGCCTCCTGCGGGGACGGCGGCCTGGGATTTAAAAAAAGAATACAATATAAATATAGRACAAAACACACATCACAACAAGAGAGACACAACACTTCATAAAGAGATACCTAAGACAACAACATAACAAGGCAGCAACACATGACAACACAGCATGGTAGCAACACAACATGCCAACAACATGGTAGAAAACAACATRGTAGCAGCACAAAAACATGGTATAAACATTATTGGGCAAAGTCCACAGCACAAAGATCAAGAAGGTAGAGACAACAATACATCATACAAAGCAGCCACAACTGTCAGTAAGAGTGTCCATGATGGAGTCTTTGAATGAAGAGATTGAGATAAAAATGTCCAGTTTGAGTGTTTGTTGCAGCTCGTTCCAGTCGCTAGCTGCAGCGAACTGAAAAGAGGAGCGACCCAGGGATGTGTGTGCYTTGGAGACCTTAAACAGAATGTGACTGGCAGAACGGGTGTYGTATGTGGAGAATTAGGACTGCAGTAGATATCTCAGAGAGGGGGGAGTGAGGCCTAAGAGGGTTTTATAAATAAGCATCAACCAGTGGGCCTTGCGATGGGTATACAGAGATGACCAGTTTACAGAAGAGTATAGAGTGCAGTGATGTGTCCTATAAGGAGCATTGGTGGCAAATCTGATGGCCAAATGGTAAAGAACATCGAGCCGCTCGAGAGCACCCTTACCTGCCGATCTATAAATTACATCTACGTAATCTAGCATGGGTAGGATGGTCATCTGAATCAGGGTTAGTTTGGCAGCTGGGGTGAAAGAGGAGTGATTACGATAGAGGAAATCAAGTCTAGATTTAACTTTAGCCTGCAGTTTTGATATGTGCTGAGAGAAGGACAGTGTACCTCTAGCCATACTCCTAAGTACTTGTATGAGGTGACTACCTCAAGCTCTAAACCCTCAGAGGTCGTAATCACACTGGTGGGGAGAGGGGCATTCTTCTTACTTAACCACAGCTTCCATCAATGTAGTGGTCTGTATTACTCCAATTCCCCATATATTTTTGGGGCAAATTATATATATATATATATATATATATATATATATATATATATATATATATATATATATATATATATACATACATACACACACACACACATATATGCTATATTAAAGCTGCTCTACCCCCTAATGAAAAAATATATCCAATTGTTTTTAAAATACATTAAAAAAAGAGCAGGGTCATGCTGGAGGTTGATGAAGACATCAAAAGAGAGGAAGCGAGGGCGAGACAGAGGAGGAGCATAGAGACAACAGAGGGGGTTTAAATGGGACAGCCACACTCAGGAATAAAAGAGGATCTCTGCGTTTTGTTCGTTTTATTTGAGTTTTGTCGCCTACTTTTTAGAGGGACTTTGTTCCGCTGTGGCTGCTCATCTGCTGCTGATAATCTGTGTTATGTGGGTGGTATCTGTGTTGGTATGTGGGTTACATCTGTGTGTACAGTATGTGGGTGGTATCTGTGTTTATGTGGGTGGTATCTGTGTGTGTGTGTATGTGGGTGGCAAGAATCCAAGATGGTGCAGCAGTAAGACGTGTTTTATTTTCGTCCCATGTAAATATTGTCTTTTTCAGAGTTTTTTGTATACATTTCAATCTCTTTTTCCCATTTTCGAAATAAATATACATTCCTGCAACCCGCCTCACCCAATGCGGTACGGATCAGCAATTTTTTTTAAACCTTATAACTGGAACCTCCATCAGAGGCTAGCCAGCTAATTAGTTACTAGCTATTTAGTCATTGTTAGCCTCTGCTAGCGGTCTTACCTTTAGCTCGGACTCCTGCCGCTTTAGCCTGGATAGCCCGGATAATACCTGCCAGTCTGCACAGCGCGATACCAGCTCTGAGCATATGGGACTGCTTTTTCCACTACATCACCKGATTCCTGCCGCAAGCTCTGGACCATTACACCGGATTTTCGCAGCTAGCTAGTTGCTACCGAGGAGCTATTGTGGCTAACGCCCTTGTCCAGAATCATGCACCAATTAGCCCCAAGCWAGGCTCATCTCCCGGCTAGCAAACGAAGTACACCGACTACAACACTTCTCTTGCCAATTGGCCTGGACCCTTTGTCGGCACGGAGCCCCGCCAGTCCATCACGACTGGTCTGCTGGTCTGCTGACGTAACTAGGCCGATGTGCTCTCAACTGGCCTCTGCGTCGTGGATGTTTGGTGATGATCCATCTGCTAGGCCTGGCCTGCTAGCTCCTTGAATGCCGTGTCTCGCGCTCGCTCAACGTAGTAATCGACTACAGAACTGTTCCCTGTTTCATCAAGTGCTGCTCATTGGACCCTATGATCACTCGGCTACACAGCCGATGCCTGCGGGACTGTCTATTAACACAAACCGGAACCCCCAACAGAAGCTAGCCAGCTAACTAGCTACTAGCTAGTAGCCACTGCTAGCGGTCATCAGTTAACCTTAGCCCGGTCAACTCCTGCCAGTCTGCACAGCGCGATTCAACCCAGAGCATACCGGACTGCTTTTTCTCCACCAAATCTCCATATCTCCGGATTCCTACCGCAAGCTCTGAACCTTTTCGCCTGGATCAGCACAGCTAGCTAGCTGCTATCCGAGTGGCTACTCCTGGCTAACGTCTCTGTCCCGAAGAAAGCACAAGTTAGCCGGGAACTAGCCTCGTGCTAGGCCTATCTCCCGGCTAGCTGAAGAGGTCCATCAGCCACTCCTTGGGTTACAATACCTATTTTGCTAATTGGCCTGGACCCCTTTTACTGCCGACACGGAGCCCCGCCGATACATCACGACTGGTTAACCGACGTAATCCGCCCTAGGGGGTTTCAACAGGCCCCTCCGTCGCGACGTCCCCTGAAGGCMCATCCGCTAGCCACGGCCCGCTAGCTGTCTTGAGCATATCGGACTGTTTGCTGAAGAGGTCCATCAGCCAACTTCTTGGGCTACAATACCTATTTTGCTAATTGGCCTGGACTCCTTTTACTGCCTACATGGAGCCCTGCCAATCCATCACGACTGGTCTGCCAACGTAATCGTCCGAGGGGGCTACAACAGACTCTTCCGTCGCGACGTCCCCCTAGGGCCCTTCTGCTAKCCCCGGCCCGCTAGCTGTCTGAATCTCCGTGTCTTTTCGCCTAGCTACTCACTGGTCCCTATGATCACTCGGCTACGCATGCCTGTCCCTGTCAGTATGCCTGGTCCATTGATGTTTTGGTTAGTGATTATTGTCTTATTTCACTGTAGAGCCTCCAGCCCTGCTCAATATGCCTTAGCTAGCCCTTTTGTTCCACCTCCCACACATGCGGTAACCTCACCTGGTTTAAATGGTGTCTCTAGAGACAAAACCTCTTTCGTCACTCAATGCCTAGGTTTACCTCCACTGTATTCACATCCAACCATACCCTTGTCTGTACATTATGCCTTGAATCTATTCTTCTGCTCCCAGAAACCTGCTCCTTTCACTCTCTGTTCCGAACGCACTAGACGATCAGTTCTTATGGCCTTTAGCCGTACCCTTATCCTACTCCTCCTCTGTTCCTCTGGTGATGTAGAGGTTAATCCAGGCCCTGCAGCGCCTAGCTCCACTCCCATTCCCCAGGTGCTCTCATTTGTTGAATGTAACCGTAAAAGCCTTAGTTTCATGCATGTTAACATTAGAAGCCTCCTCCCTAAGTTTGTTTTATTCACTGCTGTAACACTCTGCCAGCCCAAATGTCCTAGCCGTGTCTGAATCCTGGCTTAGCAAAGCCACCAAAAAAATCCTGAGATTTCCATCCCTAAMTATAACATTTCCCGACAAGATAGAACTGCCAAAGGGGTGGAGTTAGCCTGCAGAGTTCTGTCAATCTATCCAGGTCTGTGCCCAAACACTTCGAGCTTCTACTTCTAAAAATCCACCTTTCCAGAAACAAGTCTCTCACCGCTGCCGTTTGTTATAGACCACCTTCAGCCACCTGCTGTGCCCTGGAAGCCATATGTGAATTGATTGTCCCCCCATCTATCTTCAGAGCTCGTACTGTTAGGTGACCTAAACTGGGACATGCTTAACACCCCGGCCGTCCTACATTCTAAGCTAGATGCCCTCAATCTCACACAAATGATCAATGAACCTACCAGGTACAACCCTAAATCCGTAAACACGGGCACCCTCATAGATATCATCCTGACCAACTTGCCCTATGAAATACACCTCTGCTGTCTTCAACCAGGATCTCAGCGATCACTGCCTCATTGCCTGTGTCCGTAATGGGTCTGCGGTCAAACGACCACCCCTCATCACTGTCAAACGCTCCCAAAACACTTCAGCGAGCAGGCCTTTCTAATCGACCTGGCCTGGGTATCTTGGAAGGATATTGACCTCATTCAGTCAGTAGAGTATGCCTGGTTATTCTTTTAAAAGTGCTTTCCTCACCATCTTAAATAAGCATAACCCATTCAAAAAAATTKAACCAGGAACAGATATAGCCCTTGCTTCACTCCAGACCTGACTGCCCTTGACCAGCACAAAAACATCCTGTGGCGTACCGCATTAGTATCGAAAAGCCTGCGCGATATGCAACTTTTCAGGGAAGTTGAGAACCAATATACACAAGCAGTTGGGAAAGCAAAGGCTAGCTTTTTTTTAAATAAATGTAAATCCTGTAGCACAAACTCCAAAAAGTTCCTGGACACAGTAAAGTCCATGGAGAATAAGAGCACCTCCTCCCAGCTGCCCACTGCACTGAGGCTAGGAAACACTGTCACCACCGATAAATCCACTATAATTGAGAATTTCAAAAAGCATTTTTCTACGGCAGGCCATGCTTTCCACCTGGCTACCCCTAACCCGGTCAACAGCCCTGCACCCCCCACAGCAACTTGCCCAAGCCTCCCCATTTCTGGTGTTCTGATGTTCTGAAAGTTGCACAATCTGGACCCCTACAAATCAGCTGGGCTAGACAATCTGGACCCTTTTTCAAAAATTATCCGCCGCAAATGTTGCAACCCCTATTACTAGCCTGTTCAACCTCTCTTTCATATCGTCTGAGATCCCCAAAGATTGGAAAGCTGCCGCGGTCATCCCCCTCTTCAAAGGGGGAGACACTCGACCCAAACTGTTACAGACCTATATCTATCCTACCCTGTCTTTCTAAGGTTGTCGAAAGCCAAGTTAACAAACAGATCACCAACAGTTTCGAATACCACCGTACCTTCTCCACTATGCAATCTGGTTTCCGAGCTGGTCATGAGTGCACCTCACCCACGCTCAAGGTCCTAAATGATATCATAACCGCCATTGATTAAAGACAATACTGTGCAGCCGTATTCATCGACCTGGCCAAGGCTTTCGACTCTGTCAATCACCACATTCTTATCCGCAGACTCAACAACCTTGGTTTCTCAAATGATTGCCTCGCCTGGTTCACCAACTACTTCTCAGACAGAGTTCAGTGTGTCAAATCGGAGGGCCTGTTGTCCGGACCTCTGGCAGTCTCTATAGGGGTGCCACAGGGTTACAATTCTCGGGCCGATTCTTTTCTCTGTATATTTCAATGATGTCGCTCTTGCTGCTGGTGAGTCTCTGATCCACCTCTACGCAGACGACACAGTTCTGTATACTTCTGGCCCTTCATTGGACACTGTGCTAAGTAACCTCCAGATGAGCTTCAGTGCTATACAACTCTCCTTCCGTGGCCTCCAACTGCTCTTAAATGCAAGTAAAACTAAATGCATGCTCTTCAACCGATCGCTGCCCGCACGTCCAGCATCACTACTCTGGACGGTTCTGACTTAGRWWWTKKKRRYWRYYMMMAWWWYCTAAGTGTCTGGTTAGGCTGTAATCTCTCCTTCCAGACTCACATCAAGCATCTCCAATCCAAAATTAAATCTAGAATCGGCTTCCTATTTCGCAGCAAAGACTCCTTCACTCATGCTGCCAAACATACCCTCGTAAAACTGACTATCCTACTGATCCTTGACTTCGGCGACGTCATTTACAAAATAGCCTCCAACGCTCTACTCAGCAAATTGGATGCAGTCTATCACAGTGCTATCCGTTTTGTCACCAAAGCCCCATATACTACCCACCACTACGACCTGTATCTATAAGTCTTTGCTAGGTAAAGCCCCGCCTTATCTCAGCTCACTGGTCACCATAGCAGCACCCACCCGTAGCACGTGCTCCAGCAGGTATATTTCACTGGTCACCCCCAAAGCCAATTCCACCTTTGGCCGCCTTTCCTTCCAGTTCTATGCTGCAAATGACTGGAACAAATTGCAAAAATCACTGAAGCTGGAGACCCATATCTCMCTCACTAACATTAAGCATCAGCTGTCAGAGCAGCTCACAGATCATTGCACCTGTACTTAGCCAATCTGTAAATAGCCCATCCAACTACCTCATCCCCATATTGTCTTTTTTTTTSTCCTTTGCACCCCAGTATCTCTACTTGCATATTCATCTTCTGCACATCTATCACTCTAGTGTTAATTGATCAATTGTAATTGCTTCGCCACTACAGCCTATTTATTGCCTTACCTCCCTAATCTTACCTCATTTGCACACACTGTATATAGATTTTTTTTCTATTGTGTTATTGACTGTACATTTGTTTATTCTATGTGTAACTCTGTGTTTGTGTCGCACTGCTTTGCTTTATCTTGGCCAGGTCGCAGTTGTAAATGAGAACTTCAACTGGCCTACCTGGTTAAATAAAGGTGAAATAGAAAAACAACATCTGGGTGTATGTGGGTGGTATCTGTGTGTGTGTGTGGTATACAGTTGTCAGAAGTTTACATACACCTTAGCCAAATACATTTAAACTCAGTTTTTCACAATTCCTGACATTTAATCCCAGTAAAGATTCCCTGTTTTAGGTTCAGCTGTGTGATTAGGATCACACGACTTTATATTTTAAGAATGTGAAATGTCAGAATAATATAGTAGAGAGAATAATTTATTTCAGCTTTTTATTCTCTCATCACATTCCGAGTGGTCAGACGTTTACATACACTCAGTTAGTATTGTGGTAGCATTGCTTTCAAATTGTTTAACTTGGGTCAAATGTTTCGGGTGGCCTTCACAACTAAACTTCCCAAATAATTGGGTTAATTTTGGCCCATTTCTCCTGACAGAGTTGGTGTAACTGAGTCAGGTTTGTAGCCTCCTTGCTCGCACACGCTTTTTCAGATCTGCACACACAATGTTCTATGGGATTTGAATCAGGGCTTTGGATGGCCACTCCAATACCTTGACTTTGTTGTCCTTAAGCCATTTTGCCACAACTTTGGAAGTATGCTTGGGGGTCATTGTCCCATTTGGAAGACCATTTGCGAACAAGCTTTAACTTCTTGACTGATGTCTTGAGATGTTGCTTCAATATATCCACATAATTTTCAGTCCTCATGAAGCCATCTATTTTTTGACGTGCACCAGTCCCTCCTGCAGCAAAACCCCACCCCACAATATGCTGCTGCCACCCTGTGCTTCACGGTTGGGATGGTGTTTTTCGGCTTGCAAGCCTCCCCTTTTTCCTCCAAACTTAACGATGGTCATTATGGCCAAACAGGTTTCTATTTTTGTTTCATCAGACCAGAGGACAATTTCTCAACAAAGAAGTATGATCTTTGTCCCATGTGCAGTTGCAAACGTAGTCTGCTTTTTATGCAGTTTAGAACAGTGGCTTCTTCCTTGCTGAGGGGCCTTTCAGGATGTCGACATAGGACTCGTTTTACTGTGGATATAGATACTTTTGTACCTGTTTCCTCCAGCATCTTCACAAGGTCCTTTGCTGCTGTTCTGGGATTGATTTGCACTTTTCGCACCAAAGTACGTTCCTCTCTAGGAGACAGAAGGCGTCGCCTTCCTGAGCAGTATGACGGCTGCGTGGTCCCATGGTGTTTATACTTGCGCACTATTGTTTGTACAGATATCTTCAGGCATTTGGAAATTTCTCCAAGGATGAACCAAACTTGTGGAGGCCTACAAAAAAAATGAGGGCTTAGGTGATTTCTTTTTTCTTTTTCCCATGATCTACCTTGAAATACATCCACAGGTACACCTCCAATTGACTCAAATGATGTCAATTAGCATCAGAAGCTTCTAAAGCCATGACATCATTTTCTGGATTTTCCAAGCTGTTTAAAGGCACAGTCAACTTAGGTATGTAAACTTCTAACCCACTGGAATTGTGCTACAGTGAAATAATCGGTCTGTAAACAATTGTTGGAAAAATGACTTGTGTCATGCACAAAGTAGATGTCCTAACCGACTTGCCAAAACTATAGTTTGTTAACTCTAATTCCTCCCAAACCCGAATCCGGGAGCACCCCCACAGATAAAAAAGCTGACTAGCATAGCCTAGCATAGCCTAGCATAGCGTCACAAGTAAATACTAGCATCTAAATATTATTAAATCACAAGTCCAAGACACACAGATGAAAGATACACATCTTGTGAATCCAGCCATCATTTCTGATTTTTTAAATGATTTACACAACATGTAAATCTATTAGCTAACCACGTTAGCAAAAGACACCACTTTTTTTACTCCACCAGTTTTTTACTCCATCAGTAGCCATCACTAATTCGACCAAATAAAGATATAAATAGCCACTAACCAAGAAACAACTTCATAAGATGACAGTCTGATAACATATTTATTGTATAGCATATGTTTTTTTATTTTTATTTGCATTTTCAGTATAAAGTCATCTAGCTTCATGAGCATTGCAGCTGCAATCTGAAATAGTGCCGAAGCTGCCAGAATAATTACAGAGACCAACGTCAAATACCTAATTACTCATCTTAAAACATTTCTGAAAAATACACAGCGTACAGCAAATGAAAGCCCAACATCTTGTGAATCCAGCCAATATGTCAGATTTTTTAAGTGTTTTACAGCGAAAACACAATATAGCATTATATTAGCTTAGCACAATAGCCAGAAACACAAGCAATTTACCAGCAGCACAGGTTAGCGATCGTAACAATATAGCAAAAGATATATAATTTTTGACTAACCTTGATATACTTCGTCAGATGACAGTCCTGTAACATCATATTACACAATGCATATAGGTTTTGTTCGAAAATGTGCATATTTAGCAGCACAAATCGTGGTTATACAATGTGATCAGTGGCAACAGGTCATGCATTCTGGACGGCGCCATCTTGGAAAGGCACCTAAGTTTACGATTATTTATCGATTAGATTGACTAAAAAATACAGGTTGGACAGCAAATGAAAGATGCATTAGTTATTATTTAATGTCTCCAACCTAAGTGTATGTAAACTTCCGAATACAACTGTATGTGTGTATGTGAGTGGTATCTGTGTGTGGGTGGTAATTTTGTGTGTGTATTTGTGGGTGGTATCTGTGTGTGTGTGTGTGTGTACAGTGCCTTCAGAAAGTATTTACAACCCTTGACCTTTTCCACATGTTGTGTTAAAAAGTGGGATTAAGATAGATGTGATTGTATTTTTTTGTCAACTATCTACACAAAATTCACAATTCTTCCAGCTCTGTCAAGTTGGTTGTTGATCATTGCTAGACAACCATTTTCAGGTCTTGCCATAGATTTTCAAGTAGATTTAAGTCAAAACTCAGGAACATTCACTGTATTTTTGGTAAGCAACTCCAGTGTAGATTTGCTTTGTGTTTTAGGTTATTGTCATGCTGAAAGGCGAATTCATATCCCGGTGTCTGTTGGAAAGCAGACTGAACCAGGTTTTCCTCTAGGCTTTTGCCTCTATTCAGTTACTTTTTATATAAAAAAAMCTCCTTAGTAATTGCTGATAACAAACATACCCATAACATGATGCAGCCACCACCATCTGTGAAAATATGAAGCGTGGTACTCGGTGACGTGTTGTTGGATTTTCCACAAACATAACGCTTTGAATTCAGGACATGAAGTAAATTTCTTTGCAGTTTTACTTTAGTGCCTTATTGCAAACAGGATGCATGTTTTGGAATATTTTTATTCTGTACAGGCTTCCTTCTTTTCACTCTGTCGTTTATGTTATTATTGTGGAGCAACTGCAATGTTTCGTCTTCAGTTTTATCCTATCATAGCCATTAAACTCCGTAACAGTTTTAAAGTCACCGTTGGCCTCATGGTGAAATACCTGAGTGGTTTCCTTCCTCTCCAGCAACTTAGTTAGGAAGTAAGCCAATACCTTTTGTTGTAACTGGGTGTATTGATACACCATCCAAAGTGTAATTTATAACTTCACCAAGCTCAAAGGGATATTCAGTGTGTTTTTTTCCCATCTACCAATAGGTGCCCTTCTTTGCGAGGCATTGGAAAACCTCCCGGGTCTTTGTGGTTGAATCTGTGTTTGAAATTCACTGCTCGACTGAGGACCTTACAGATAATTGTATGTGTGGGATACAGAGATGGGGTAGTCATTCAAAAATCATGTTAAGCGCTATTATTGCACACAGAGTGAGTCCATGCAAATTATTATCTAACTTGTTAAGCACATTTTTACTCCTGTGGAGTCACTGGCCTATTCACCAAAATATGGAAAAAGTACTTTCTGAATGCACTGTAGGAGAGAGAGATGTGAATTTGTAAGATGTGTCCAAGTGTGAGAGAGATGTCAGAGAGATATTATCGCTGTAATTCACTCCTATCTACCTTCAGAGCACCCAACAGAGCATTCGGCATTTGGTTGTGTGTATTTGTGCATGTGTGGAAGAGAAATGGAGAGTGAGATGGAGTTAAAGTGGGACAGAGAGAAAGAAAGCAGGCTGGAGAGAGATTGTGGGTGCAGATAGCCGTACTGAGTGTGTAATTGCAGTAGACATCTCATCACGTCTGTCATAATTATAAGCAGATGTGGGACTTGTCCAGGTACTCAGCTCTGTTTGTGTGTGTGTGCATGCTWCTCTCTATGTGGGAGAATCCTGAATACATGATCATCACCTGTCTAGTGAGAGAGGAGAAAGAGAGAGAGATATGGGGATGAGATAGATGTATAGAGTTAGGGGGTGGGAGAACGAGAGGAGGGAGTGAAAAAGCAACATTCACAGTAAAGGTGCCCTTAAATTTCTGTCATCTTTGTAATTTACATATTCTTTTTTTTACACAAATGCAAATCCAGATAAAATGCTAATCCAACTCTTTACATAGTTGTGTGTGTACTTCTGTGTTGGTTTCCCGTCTCTCACTCTTTCTCTCTCTCGAAATAGTTAAAATACAATAGGGAAAATAAATAAATATGGGTTTTATTTACAATGGTGTTTGTTCTTCACTAGTTCCGTTTTTTTGTAGCAACAGGTCACAAATCTCACTTCTGTGATGGTGGTATTTCACCCAATACATATGGGAGTTTATCAAAAATGTGTTTTGGAATTCTTTGTGGGTCTGTGTAATCTTTGGGAAATAGGTGTCTCTAATGTGGTCATACATTTGGCAGGAAGTGCAGCTCAGGTTCCACCTCATTTTGTGGGCAGTGTGCACAATAGCGTGTCTTCTGCCAGGTCTGCCTATGGTGGCCTCTCTCAATAGCAAGACTATGCTCACTGAGTCTGTACATAGTCACAGCTTTCCTTAATTTTTGGTCAGTCACAGTGGTCAGGTATTCTGCCACTGTGTACTCTCTGTTTATGGCCAAATAGCGTTCTAGTTTGCTCTGTTTTTTTGTTATTTCTTTCCAATGTGTCAAGTAATTATCTTTTTGATTTCTCATGATTTGGTTGGGTATAATTGTGTTGCT
This sequence comes from Salvelinus sp. IW2-2015, assembly GCF_002910315.2. Lineage (NCBI taxonomy): Eukaryota > Metazoa > Chordata > Actinopteri > Salmoniformes > Salmonidae > Salvelinus > Salvelinus sp. IW2-2015. Next base: position 33,510,244 of record NC_036871.1, on the reverse strand, counting down.
CTGTGGGGTGTGTTTGTGAACAGAGGGGACTCACATATGTGATCGACCGGCTCGATTCGGTCTTATGAAGGAACATTTGTTTTTTACATTGGATAAAAGTAGAGACTCCGAGCTAGAAAATGTTGTATCATACACTACAGTTGAGGAACAATGGGAAAGTAATTATGCTTTGAAAGTTGATACGCTTGTAAACTCACTTTTGAGAAAATGGCCCTTGAATTAGTTTGTAAATTCAATCTGGAGTGCCAGAGTGCGCTCTGTGCGTTCATAAACTCAGAGAGTTGTCAGATTGTTGGTAAGTTCAAAGCGTTTCGCTCTCCGAGTGTTCAGAGCGCACACTGGATGCTCTGGCCGAGAGTAGAGTTGATCCGAGCGTTCTGTCCTAACAACGGCAGTCAAGCACCCAAGCTAACTGGCTAACGTTGGCTAGCTTGCTAGCTACTTCCAGACACAAATGAGAACACCTCACTGTGGCCATTTTAATTGTCCTATCAGAGGTAGTTAGGCTGTTTTTATGTCATCCAGAGCGGTGGTGACTGTAACTGTGCTGCTGGCAACAATTGAATTACTATTTTTTGCCAACGTTTACTGACACCGCCCATATTCAACGGGTGTTCGGAGTTCGTAAATTGGTCAGTTATTCTGCGCTCTGGCACACTCAGACGAGAGTGGTCTGYAATCGGAGTAGATAGCCAGAGCAAATTTTCCAGCTACGTCTATCGACAGTTGTCGCAGTGACATCATGAACATTCTAATGAAATGGTTACTTGCATAGTAGAGTCTTTTGTTTAGACAAGTAGCTAGCTAAACAATGAAACATAATCCCAACTCATAATGTTACTATCCTGCACGAATCTGCAGGTAGCTAACCAATAAGGTTCAGTGTTATCTAGCTAACATTAAGCTATAACTAAATTACATTTCAAATCAAATGTATTCATATAGCCCTTCTTACATCAGCTGATATATCAAAGTACTGTACAGAAACCCATCCTAAAACCMCAAACAGCAAGTAATCCAGGTATAGAAGCACGGTGGCTAGAAAAAACTCCCTAGAAAGGAAGAAACCTAGAGAGGAACCAGGCTATGAGGGGTGGCCAGTCCTCTTCTGGCTGTGCCGGGTGGAGATTATAACAGAACATGGCCAAGATGTTCATAAATTACCAGCATGGTCAAATAATAATAATCACAGTAGTTGTCGAGGGTGCAACAAGTCAGCACCTCAGGAGTAAATGTCAGTTGGCTTTTCATAGCCGATCATTGAGACTATCTCTACCGCTCCTGCTGTCTCTAGAGAGTTGAAAACAGCAGGTCTGGGACAGGTAGCATGTCCGGTGAACAGGTCAGGGTTCCATAGCCACAGGCAGAACAGTTGAAACTGGAGCAGCAGCACGGCCAGGTGGACTGGGGACAGCAAGGAGTCATCATGCCAGGTAGTCCTGAGGCATGGTCCTAGCAATGCAAATGGCTCTGAGATACGAATAATATTACTACACAGAACATACACATAACATTAACTAACGAGACAGCCAGCTAAGGTTAGCCAGATAGCTAACAGCGCGTTTGAACTTGAAATGAAAATTACTTTCTGACAAAATAGAAATGTGTAATATCTGAAAATGTTGCTAGCTAGACTATTTTACCTGTATACATCCTCCCTCTCTGTCACAGATACCATGGTTGCCCTTAGTTTGATGATGTAATCTGAATAGCCTTCTGTGTGTTCTCTTTTCAACTCCCTCTTAATATTTGCAATCAATCGCCTGAATTTTCTCCATCTCCTTAGCTATCATATTGTAATTCCACTGGGCATTCCACTGTTTTCAAAAYGCGGTCCTCCAGAAAGTGGAGAACAACACTTTTGCAGTTCTACTACAGTACTCGATATCTTTTTTTAAAAAGCAGCGTTACAAAGGATTACCTACACATACTGACCAGCTCATGTTATAAACAGAAGCAAGCTACATGGCAGACCAATCCAAACTCATCTCTCGGCATTTCCAGCCCATTCATTTTCTCAGCCAATCATGGCTAGCAGGAAGGTYCCTGWCTTTTTCTGTGGCTAAACCAACTAGGCTCGTAATTTAACAATTGTATTCGTATTTACAGATGGCATGCAAGTTTGTTAATAAGACACATGTAAGTTCACATGTTCCAGAAGGCATTTCTTCCAAAAAACATATTTTGATTTCTAAAAAAAGTTTACATTCAAATGGAGTGCAACATACGCTTAGTTTCATATGTGCTTACGGGACTCTTGTCCAGGTTCATATCTCTGTAGGTGATGGCTTTGTTATGGAAGGTTTGGGAAAAGCTTCCTTTTAGGTGGTTGTAGAATTTAACGTCTCTTTTCTGGATTTTGATCATTAGCGGGTATCGGCCTAATTCTGCTCTGCATGCATTATTTGATGTTTTACATTGTACACGAAGGATGTTTTTGCAGAATTCTGGTGAGCGGACCCCAGATTTCACAACCATAAAGGGCAATGGGTTATAACTGATTCAAGTGTTTTTAGCCAGATCCTAATTGAAGGCCCTTCTTGCCTTGTCTCTCAGATTGTTCATAGCTTTGTGGAAGTTACCTGTGGCTGTGATGTTTAGGCTGTGGTATGTATTGTTTTTTGTGTGCTCTAGGGCAATGGTGTCCTAGATGGAATTTATATTTGTGGTCCTGGCAACTGGACCTTTTTTGGAACACCATTATTTTTGTCTTGCTGAGATTTACTGTCAGGGCCCAGGTCTGACAGAAGCTGTGCAGAAGCTGCTGTAGGTCCTCCTTGGTTGGGCACAGAAGCACCTGATCATTGACTTCAGATTATAGTAGGGTGAGGCCTGCTGCTTCAGACTGTTCTAGTGCCCTCGCCAATTTATGGATATATATGTTGAAGAGGGTGGTGCTCAAGCTGCATCCCTGTCTCACCCCACGGCCCTGTGGTAAGAAATGTGTGTATTTTTGCACATTTCAACCACACACTGGTTGTTTGTGTACATGTATATTATAATGTTGCAAGTTTTTTTCCCCCAACACCGCTTTCCATACATTTTTATAGCAGACTCTCAGGCCAAATTTAGTCAAAACTTTTTTGAAATCAACAAAGCATGAGAAGACTTAGCTTTTGTATTGTTGTAGTCTGCTGTTAATGATAATTCAAGGATTTTCCCAAGGTTGCTGTTGACACATATCCCACGGTAGTTATTAAGATCACATTTGTCCTTGGTTCCAAATATTGGGGAAGATGCCAGAGCTGAGGATGATGTTAAAGAGTTTAAGTATAGAAAATTGGAGTTTGTCGTCTATATATTTTATCATTTCATTGAGGATACCATCAACACGACAGGCCTTTTTGGGTTGGAGGGTTTGTATTGTGTCCTGTACATTCAATGTAATTGGACAATCCAGTGGGTTGTGGAAGTCTTTAGTAGTTGATTCTAAGACACCTCACTATTACAGTGAAACGTTTTGTCCAGGAAGTTGTCTTGAAGGGATTGAATTTGTTGTTGCCTAATTGTTTTTGGTAGATTTCTACACTATTTTTGTTCCATCTATAACATGTAGGTGTACCTACCATAAAAGTCCCCTCGAACCCTATCCTGAGGATGTGGCTGTGTGTGATGTGGTGTGGGTGTAGGTCCTCTTGGTGTGGATCCTCTTGGTGCAGGTCCTCCGGGGGGGGGGCTGCATTTCTGGGAGGGTGTCTCACTGGTCTGGGCATGGTGTCCATTTCTCTATTGCTCCTGTATGAGGTGCTGGGGCTGCGGTTGAGGGCGATGTCCTTCAGGGTCCTAGCAAAGGTGGGCACTGCTGCCTTGTAGAGGTGGACCTGGTCATAAAGGCTGTTTTAGTCCAAGGTGGAGTGGTGGGCCAGGTAAATATTTGGTTTTGAGGCACAGTCCTGGTAAATGCTTGCATTCACCCGCTGTGGCAGGGTGAAAGTATTTTTGTGGTAGCAGGGTTGAGATTCTGTCTTTCTCTTTCTTGAGTCGGAAGTGCCCATGACTGTTCCAGTGTGTCAGCTGTCTTGGTGCTGGATAGAGGGAGGTACACAGAGTGATGGATAGATGGAGCGATACATGAGGGCAGGATGGACATCAGAGGGAGTTATGTGTGCCCGTTAGACCTGGGGAAAATGAGATGTTTTTCAGAGTTAACTATTGTGTAGTAGTAAACCCCAAGGCTGTCCCAAATCACTGCTCTGTGGTCAAGGTATTCTTGTAAATTGTAACACAATACAGCTCCTAAATCTTCATCTGATTCCGTAATCCCTGTTCTATTCTGCTACTACCTGCCTGCAGCTCTTGTGAACTAAACCAGAGTTCCTAACCAGATGAACTATGATTTTCCTCAAAGGAGACGTGTGTCAACACCTCTGCAGTGACACACAGTGAGTGCTGTAGTTAAACACTTTCAGGACATCTGTGTAAGGGTTGGATATTATACTGTATATGACTACTCTGAGAGAGTGAGACGTCTGTCTGTCAGGCCTACCTAAACCAGGATTAGATCCTTCCTCACCAACACATACGTGCACACACACACACATATGTACGCACACATGCATGTACACACATGCACACACACACACACCTTGTGGGGACACACAATTCAGTCCAATTCAAATCCTATTTTCCCTAAACCTAACCGTACTCTTCCTAAACCTAACGCTAGCTCCTAACCCTAGCTAATAACCCTGACCCTTAACGTAATTCTAACACTAATTCTAACCTTAACCCTAAACCCCCTATAAATAGCATTTGACTACAAAACAAAATAACAAAATGTCCTCAGTTGGTCAAATGTTTGTTTGTTTGTTTGTTTGTTTGTTTACTATTCTTGTAGGGACTCCTGGCCCCCACAAGAATAGTTAAACACGTCCACACACTGTTACACTGATGCATCTGTCACTGAATAGGTGTTGACACTCCAGAATTCATCTCTCCTTCCTCCATCAATCCACCAAACATGCTGGTAACATACTAGTCTAGGTGGATTTAGTTTCACTTTCTCGCAGCTTTTAGTGTGTGTGGGGGGGGGSKCWSRSKSKRGWRKRGGSGSKKKKRRMMSMRARWGWGARWATWWKMRYRTSYMMAWWYTCTCTCTCTCTCTCTCTCTCGTTCGTAGCAGAAATAAAGTATTCTACACTCATTTACTCACTCTATCTCACTCTGCATTTTCACACACACGTGAGTTGTCTCCATAGACATTAAAACTAGTACATAGTCAGTTTGAAGCATGTCATATTGCTGAATGGCACCAAAAAATCGCTAAGGATCATGGTGAAAGTGGCTGTAACTAGCACAGGATCATGGTCGATGTAGTTGTTTTCATCCTGCCTGAGAGTGTGCGCGAGCCTCCTCATAGCCTGCCAGCCCGTGATTGGTCTGTGTCAGCACGTGGTCCTGTGTGAAGACAAATGTAGTAGTTAGAACAGATCACTATTTAATTAAATATCTAGTAGTTAAAATGGATCACTATTTAATTAAATATCTAGTAGTTAGAATGGATCACTATTTAATTAAATATCTAGTAGTTAGAACGTGTCACTATTTAATTAAATATTAGTAGTTAGAACTGGATCATATTTAATTTAAATATCTAGTAGTTAGAACAGATCACTATTTAATTAATATCTAGTAGTTAGAATGGATCACTATTTAATTAAATATCTAGTAGTTAGAAGGATCACTATTTAATTAAATATCTAGTAGTTGAATGGATCACTATTTAATTAAATATCTAGTAGTTGAATGATCACTATTTAATTAAATATCTAGTAGTTAGAACGTGTCACTATTTAATTAATATCTAGTAGTTAGAATGGATCACTATTTAATTAAATATTCTAGTAGTTAGAATGGATCACTATTTAATAAATATCTAGTAGTTAGAATGGATCACTATTTAATTAAATATCTAGTAGTTAGAATGGATCACTATTTAATTAAATATCTAGTAGTTAGAATGGATCACTATTTAATTAAATATCTAGTAGTTAGAATGGATCACTATTTAATAAATATTAGTAGTTAGAACGGATCACTTTTAATTAAATATCTAGTAGTTAGAATGGATCACTATTTAATTAAATATCTAGTAGTTAGAATGGATCACTATTTAATTAATATCTAGTAGTTAGAAGGATCACTATTTAATTAAATATCTAGTAGTTAGATGGATCACTATTTATTAAATATCTAGTAGTTAGAATGGATCACAATTTAATTAAATATCTAGTGTTAGAATGGATCACTATTTAATTAAATATCTAGTAGTTAGAATGGATACTATTTAATTAAATATCTAGTAGTTAGAACGTGTCACTATTTAATTAATATCTAGTAGTTAGAACGGATCACTATTTAATTATATACTAGTAGTTAGAATAATCACTATTTAATTAAATATCTAGTAGTTAGAACGGATCACTATTTAATTAAATATCTAGTAGTTTAGAACTGATATCACTTTTAATTAAATATCTAGTAGTTAGAATGGATCACTATTTAATTAAATATCTAGTAGTTAGAATGGATCACTATTTAATTAATATCTAGTATTAGAATGGATACTATTTAATTAAATATCTAGTAGTTAGAATGGATCACTATTTAATTAAATATCTAGTAGTTAGAAGGATCACTATTTAATTAATATCTAGTAGTTGAATGGATCACTCTTTAATTAAATATCTAGTAGTTAGAATGGATCACTATTTAATTAAATATCTAGTAGTTAGAATGGATCACTCTTTAATTAAATATCTAGTAGTTAGAATGGATACTTTTAATTAAATATCTAGTAGTTAGAATGGATCACATTTTAATTAAATATCTAGTAGTTAGAATGGATCATCTTTAATTAATATCTAGTAGTTAGAATGGATCACTATTTAATTAAATATCTAGTAGTTTAGAATGGATCCTATTTAATTAAATTAGTAGTTAGAATGGATCACTATTTAATTAAATATCTAGTAGTTAGAATGGATCACTATTTAATTAAATATCTAGTAGTTAGAATGGATCACTTTTATTAAATATTAGTAGTTAGAATGGATCACTCTTTAATTAATAATCTAGTAGATTAGAATGGATCACTTTAATTAATATCTAGTAGTTAGAATGGATCCACTATTTATTAAATATCTAGTAGTTAGAATGGATCACTTTTAATTAAATATCTAGTAGTTAGAATGGATCACTATTTAATTAAATATCTAGTAGTTTAGAATGGATCACTATTTTTAAATTATATCTAGTAGTTAGAATGGATCACTATTTAATAAATATCTGTAGTTAGAATGGATCACTATTTAATTAAATATCTATAGTTAGAATGGATCACTATTTAATTAATATCTAGTAGTTATGAATGGATCACTATTTAATTAAATATCTAGTAGTTTGAATTGGATCACTATTTAATTAAATATCTAGTAGTTGAAGTGCACTTATTTATTAATACTAGTAGTAGAATGGATCACTATTAATTAAATATCTAGTAGTTAGAATGGATCACTATTTAAATTAAAATATCTTGTAGTTAGAATGGATCACTATTTTAATTAAATATAGTAGTAGAATGGGATCACTACTTTTAATTGAAAAGTCTTAGTAGTTAGAGGTCACTATTTTATTAAATATCTACGTAGATAGAATGGATCACTATTTAATTAAATATCTAGTAGTTAGAATGGATCACTATTTAATTAAATATCTAGTAGTTAGAACGGATCACTATTTAATTAAATTTTAAATTTTGTAGAGAACTTTAACATAATTCACTGTGGGGATCGAACTTGATCATAAACTAATTTTAAAGCCCAAAACAACATCTAAAAATATCTGCCGATCGCAATTTATTTAGGCTTTCTATTGCAGACCAGGGCTTTTGGCCCGGCTAAGTTGCAACACAGTAGCCGACCAGCAGAGCTCATGACTTCAAGCTCCAGACCGGATACTGGAGGCCTGGTTGTCTCCCCCCTACCTGCTTGGCTGGCAGCTTCAGCTGCTCTCATCAGGAGATTGGATACAAAAGCCAAGAAACTGACTGTTTACAGTGTGTGTGGGTATCTACTGTCCTTCCTCCTCTGTCACTGTGTGCATTCCTGCCCTGCAGGATCTTATCAGGGGGCGGGTCTCCTGTCTCTCTGAGTCTGATGGATGACCCCGGAGCTGTCAATCAAAGAGACACGCAATACCTGACCTGCCATTGACATTAAAAAAAACACACACTTACTCTCTCTCTCACACACACACACACACACAGTCTCTGTCTCTCACATACTCACACACATGCACAAACACACTGGCACACATACAACCATACTGGCATACATTTTGGCATACTGTGAGCTATTGAGGTGTAGCAGGAAGACAGGACACAATGCTGTGAGATGGCTTTGTCTCCATCCCACCCTGCCAGGTGGCAGAGAGGGAGAGAGAGAATGAAGAGGGAGAGAATAAGAAAGGGATGTGCAGCCATAAACTCTCTCCCCCTTTCTCTCTCTCTCAACCATACCTGCTGTCTCAACCTCTGAATTCTCGGCTTTGAAAAGCTAACTGACATTTACTCCTGAGGTGCTGACGTGTTACACCCTCTACAACCACTGTGATTATTATTTAACCCTGCTGGTCATCTATGAACGTTTGAATATCTTGAAGAACGAGTCGGCCTTAATGGACATTAATGGACATTTTTGTTAGATATTACTGCACTTTTGGAGCTAGGAACACAAGCATTTCACTAAACCTGCAATAGCATCAGATAAATATGTGTATCCGACCAATAACATTTGATTTGATGCACTCTTATAATCTCCACCCGGAACAGCCAGAAGAGGACTCGCCACCCCTCACACCTGTGTCTGTGTGCTATAAAAAAACTATAACAATCTTTAAAGCATTCCTTTGTGTTTGAGAGAGAGAGAGAGAGAGAGGACTGATAACCCCAATCCACAAAGTGGAGACAAATTTGACCCCAATAACTACCTTGGGATATGCGTCAAAAGCAACCTTGGGAAAATCCTCTGCATTATCATTAACAGCAGACTTGTACATTTCCTCAGTGAAAACAATGTACAGTGGTTCCTCCTTTAAAAGTTGTGTCATACTGCACATCCATAGGCATACAGTTATTTTTATCCTCCACTACACAATAAGCAAGTAAATAGTTAGCTAGCTATGTTACTTATACTGCATTGCACGGAAAGGCAAGCTTACACAATTGTACATTCAATTCAATTTTGTACATTTAAATGCTTTAGCTAGATAGATTCTTTGCATCCACTGTTGCTGGTTTTCTCAGGAGTCACTAAAACATTAAACAACATGAATTGCAATGTCATACTCATGTAATAACACCAGCTAGCTAGCTGGCTAACGTTAGCTAGACAGCTAACTTGATAAATAGCGATTTTCATAAATTAACTTTATGACAAAAAATATGCACAATCATTTGTCTCTACGTTAACTAACGTATTCCTCTCAAGTGTACATTTTTTGCTTGACTCATTATGATGTTATAATTACTTACATTTTGCTTCCACCGTAATGTTTTGTCAGCCATCTTTGCTGAAGAATGTCACCAGGGACGRGTGGCTCGTGTCAAATTCGTCATTGGAACCTCTAGATATGATTAGTCATATAAAAACCTTAGGACCCAAAGGCATAATGGTGTTCTAACTCCCCCTTGTGGTGGTCTGGAGCAATGAATCCGTGACGCTGGGTACCTCTAAGTCCCGCGGTGCAAGCTGGCAACTTTTAAAGGAGGAACCACTGTACTGAGAAAATGTCAAATTGGCTTTTTACCAAATTACCGTACGATAGACCACGTATTCAGCCTGCACACCCTAACTGACAAACAAACCAAAACAAATGCAACATCTTCTCATGCTTTTGGTGACTCAATTTGGCATGGTCTGCTATACAAATGAATGGAAAGTGGTGTTGGGGGAAAAACATACGACATCATAAAATCCATGTACACAAACAAGTGTGCGATTAGAATTGGCAACAACAACAAAAAATATTTCCCCAGGGTCGTGGGTTGAGACACGGATGCAGCCACCTTATTCAACATATAAATCAACGAATTGGCGAGGGTACTAGAACAGTCTGCAGCACCCGACCTCACCCTACTAGAATCTGAAGTCAAATGAATACTGTTTGCTAATGATCAGGTGCTTCTGTCCCCAACCAAGGAGGGCCTACAGCAGCACCTAGATCTTCTGCACAGATTCTGTCAGACCTGGGCCCTGACAGTAAATCTCAGTAAGACAAAAATAATGGTGTTCCAAAAAAGGTCCAGTTGCCAGGACCAAAAATACGAATTCCATCTGGAGTTGCCCTAGAGCACACAAAAAACAATACATACCTCGGCCTAAACATCACAGTCACAGGTAACTTCCACAAAGCTGTGAACGATCTGAGAGACAAGGCAATAAGGGCCTTCTATGCCATCGAAAGGAACATAAAATGTGACATACCATTTAGGATCTGGCTAAAAACACTTGAATCTGTTATAGAATCCATTGCCCTTTATGGTTGTGAGGTCTAGGGTCTGCTCACCAACCAAGAATTCACAAAATAAGATAAACACCAATTGAGACTCCGTATGCAAAATTCTGCAAAAATATCCTCTGCGTACAACGTAAAACACCAAATAATGCATACAGAGCAGAATTAGGCCGATATCGCTAATTATCAAAATCCAGAAAAGACATGTTAAATTCTACAACCACCTAAAAGGAAGTGATTCCCAAACCTTCCATAACAAAGCCATCACCTACAGAGAAATTAACCTGGAGAAGGACACAAACAGACCCCACAGAGCCCCAGGACAGCAACACAATTAGACTCAACCAAATCATGAGAAAACAAAAAGATAATTACTTGACACATTGTAAAGAATTAACAAAAAAACTGAGCAAACTATAATGCTATTTGGCCCTAAACAGAGAGTACACAGTGGCAGAATACCTGACCACTGTGACTGACCCCAAAATGAAGGAAAGCTTTGACTATGTACAGACTCAGTGAGCATAGCCTTGCTATTGAGAAAGGCCGCCATGGGAAGACCTGGCTCTCAAGAGAAGACAGGCTATGTGCACACTGCCCACAAAATGAGGTGGAACCTGAGCTGCACTTCCTAACCTCCTGCCAAATGTATGACCATATTCGAGACTCATGTTTCCCTCAGATTACATTGACCCACAAAGAATTAGAAAACAAATCCAATTTTGATAAACTCCCATATCTATTGGCTGAAATACCACTGTGTGCAATCACAGCAGCAATATTTGTGACCTGTTGCCACAAGAAAAAGGCAACCAGTGAAGAATAAGCACCATTGTAAATACAACCCATATTTATGTTTATTTATTTTCCCTTTTTTTACTTTAACTATTTGCACATCGTCACAACACTGTAAATAGACATAATATGACTTCTGACATTTCTTTATTATTTTGGAACTTGTGTGAGTGTAATATTTACTGTTCACTTTTGATTGTTTATTTCACTTTTGTTTTTCCATTTCACTTGTTTTTCCATTTCACTTGCTTTGGCAATGTAAACATATGTTTCCCATACCAATAAAGCCCCTTGAATTGAGAGGCGATGTCAGCAGCAGAGTGTGAGACGCAGCAGCAAGAGATGTGGAATAGTGAGAGAGAGCAAAAGAGAGAGCATTAGAGCGAAAGAGAGCATTAGAGAAAGCATTAGAGACCATGAAAGAGCGAGAGGATTAGAGAGAAGAGAGCATTAGAAAGAGAGAGCATGAAAGAGCAAGAGGATTAAAGAGAAGAGCATTAGAAGAGAGGGCATTAGAGAGCGAGGATTAGAGAGACAGGAAGAGAGCGAGGATTAGAGAGAAAGGAAGAGAGCGAGGACAAAAGACCGAGATTAGAGAAGAAAGGAAGAGAGTGGGGATTGCGGAGAAAGGAAGAAGACGAGGATTAGAGAGATTACTTAGAAAGAGAAAAGGAAGAGAGAGTTATACAGAGAGAGAAGGATTAGCTAGAGAGAGAGAGCATTAGCAAGAGCTTAGAGAGAGACGCGAGAGCATAAGAGAGAGCGAGAAGCATTACGAGAGCTGAGAGCATTAGATGAGACGTCGAGCGAGAGCATTAGCAGAGCGAGAGCAGCTAGAGAGCGAGAGCATAGACAGAGAGCGATGAGAGCATTAGAGAGCAGATGGTAGAGAGAAGAGAGCATTAGAAGCGAGAGAAGCAATAGAAGCGACGAGACGGGCTCTAGACGAGAGAGAGCAGAGCATTAGAGAGAGGAGAGAAGATAGAGATTAGAAGAGAGAATTAAGAGAGAGCAGGAGAGCAGTTAGAGCCCGAGAGAGCATTAGACGAGAGAGAGCATTAAGAGAGAGAGAGAATGTAGAGAGAGAGAGCATAGAGAAGGTAGGGAGAGAGAGAGCACTTAGAAGAGAGAGAGTGCTTGAAGAGACATTAGAGAGAAGTCGAGAAGACTAGTAGACGAGAGAGAGACGAAGAGAGAGCATTAGAGGAGAGAGAGAGAGCATTAGAGAGAGAGAGAGGCATTAGAGAGAGAGGAGAGGAGAGCATTAGAGAGAAGAGAGCGAGAGCATTAGAGAGACTAGAGAGAGCGAGAGCATTAGAGAGAGAGAGCGAGAGCATTAGAGAGAGAGAGCGAGAGCATTAGATAGAGAGAGGATTAGAGAGTGAGCTTTAGATAGATAGARAGAGGATTAGAGAGAAAGTGAGCATTAGATAGATAGAGAGGATTAGAGAGTGAGCTTTAGATAGATAGAGAGAGGATTAGAGAGAAAGTGAGCATTAGATAGATAGAGAGGATTAGAGAGAGAGATGAAATGCTGAAAAACAGCACACCTGAGTTGCAAAATGCTGTGCTTAAATATTTCAACATTTTAACTTCTGGCTGTTTCCCTGATGTCTGGAACCAGGGGCTCATCTCCCCTATGCACAAAAGTGGAGACAAMTCAGACCCCAATAATTACAGGGGAATTTGCGTAAACAGCAACTTGGGAAAGGTAGCATTTTGAATTCAAGAATTCAGTTTGAGTTTCAGTTTGAGTCCAAATCTTTTCAAGATTTATATCAATGAATTAGCAGATATGTTGGACCATTCTCCAGCCCCAGGACTCACACAGAGGTGAAATACCTGCTATATGCTGATGATTTGGTACTTCTATCACCAACCAAAGAAGGTCTTCAACAGAACTTTAACATTCTAGAACAATATTGCCATAATTGGGCCCTGGCAGTAAATTWAAAAAAAAATGTAATCATGATTTTTCACAAAATAAACAGATGTCAGAAATACAAATATAAATTCACCCTGAACAACACCTTGGTCTGACAATATCTGCATCGGGAAACTTTAATATGGAAGTGAATGCTCTCAAAGAAAAAGCCTGCAGAGCACTGTATGCAATAAAAATTAAATTATTCAATATCAACATCCCAATTAGGACCAAAATATTTGACAGTGTAATCCTACCAATAGCTCTTTACGGAAGTGAGGTTTGGGGGCCACTCAAACTGGACTTTAATATGTGGGACAAACATCTAATTGAAGCCCTACATGCAGAATTCTGTTGGAAAATTCAAGTCCAGAGAAATACACCAACTAATGCATGTAGGGCAGAATTGGGCCGTTTTCCAGTGGTAATGAAAATTCTTAAAAGTTAATTAAAATCTTGGCTACATCTAAATTCAAGTCCAAATTCAAGTCTGCAATTTAAAGCACTTCAAACCCAAGAGCTGAGCCCAGAAACGAGCCCTCTCAGTCAGCTAGTGTTGGACCTAACCAACCAAGCTGACACCAGCACTGCTTCAAAAGAAATCTTACAAATAAACAAAATCATGAACCAATCAAATGACTCATATTTACAACATTGGAAAAACGAAACAAAATCCCGAAGCCGACTAAATTGCTATCTGACCCTAAACAAAGAATATGAATTGGCTGATTATCTCTACTCTGTCAGAGATATGAAGCAGAGACAGATCCTTACCAAGTACAGGCTGTGACCACCAATTGGCAATAGAAACCGGCAGACATAAAAAGACATGGCGACCCAAAGAGTAGCGTGTATGTGGTCACTGCCTGACAGGGGAGGTAGAAACAGAGATGCACTTTCTCCTTTACTGTGAGAAATATTCCTCACCAAGAGATTCATTATTCACAGAAATGACTACATTTGTCACGTCCTGACCTTAGTTCCTTTTTTTATGTCTCTATTTTAGTTTGGTCAGGGCGTGAGTTGTGGTGTGCAGTCTATGTTCTTTTTCTATGTTGTTGTATTTCTGTGTWTGGCCTGGTATGGTTCTCAATCAGAGGCAGCTGTCGTYCGTTGTCTCTGATTGAGAATCATACTTAGGTAGCCTGTTTTCCCACTATGGGTTGTGGGTAGTTGTTTTCCGTTTCAGTGTTTGCACCATTCGGGACTCTTTCGGTTTTCATTTTGATTCTGTTGTTCTTTTTGTATTTTGTATTCATTCTCATTAAAATATATTATGGATACGTACCACGCTGCACATTGGTCCGATATTTCCTACTCCTCCTCAGACGAAGAGAAGAATCGTTACAGAACTACCCACCAAAAAAGGACCAAGCAGCGTGGTAACCAGGAGCAGAGGGTTCTGGACTCCTGGACTTGGGAGGAGATACTAGACGGTAAGGGACCCTGGGCACAGGCTGGGGAATATCGCCGCCCCATAGAAGAGCTGGAGGCAGCGAAAGCTGAGCGGCGGCGATATGAGGTAGCACGGCAGCGCGACAGGCACGAGAGGCAGCCCMMAAAAAATTGGGGGAGGGGGCACACGGGGAGTGTGGCGGAGTCAGGTTGGAGACCTGAGCCCACTCCTCGTGCTCACCGAAAGCAGCGTTGTACTGGTCAGGCACCGTGTTATGCGGTGGAGCGCACGGTGTCGCCAGTACGCGCTCATAGCCCAGAGCGCTATAGGCCAGCCTCCCGCAAGTGCCATGCGAGAGTGGGCATCCAGCCAGGGCGTGTTGTGCCGGCTCAGCGTGTCTGGTCTCCGGTACGCCGTTTCGGCCCAGGGAATCCTGCTCTGCGTGCTGTGTCTCCGGGGCGCTGGGAGGGTGCAGTGCGTCCTATGCCTGCGCTCCGCCCGTGCCGGGCGAATGTGGGCATTGAGCTTAAGGGAGAGGTGCGAGTAGTATGCACCAGATCTCCACTGCTCACCCACAGCCCGGTTCAACCTGTGCCTGCACTCTGGAGGGTCTGGGCTAAAGTGGTCATCCAGCCTGGAGGAGTGGTGCCAAGGCTGCGCACCAGGGCTCCAGTACTCCC
>NC_036871.1:33483430-33494424 GCF_002910315.2 Salvelinus sp. IW2-2015 | reverse complement strand
TCAAACCCAAGAGCTGAGCCCAGAAACGAGCCCTCTCAGTCAGCTAGTGTTGGACCTAACCAACCAAGCTGACACCAGCACTGCTTCAAAAGAAATCTTACAAATAAACAAAATCATGAACCAATCAAATGACTCATATTTACAACATTGGAAAAACGAAACAAAATCCCGAAGCCGACTAAATTGCTATCTGACCCTAAACAAAGAATATGAATTGGCTGATTATCTCTACTCTGTCAGAGATATGAAGCAGAGACAGATCCTTACCAAGTACAGGCTGTGACCACCAATTGGCAATAGAAACCGGCAGACATAAAAAGACATGGCGACCCAAAGAGTAGCGTGTATGTGGTCACTGCCTGACAGGGGAGGTAGAAACAGAGATGCACTTTCTCCTTTACTGTGAGAAATATTCCTCACCAAGAGATTCATTATTCACAGAAATGACTACATTTGTCACGTCCTGACCTTAGTTCCTTTTTTTATGTCTCTATTTTAGTTTGGTCAGGGCGTGAGTTGTGGTGTGCAGTCTATGTTCTTTTTCTATGCTGTTGTATTTCTGTGTTTGGCCTGGTATGGTTCTCAATCAGAGGCAGCTGTCGTTCGTTGTCTCTGATTGAGAATCATACTTAGGTAGCCTGTTTTCCCACTATGGGTTGTGGGTAGTTGTTTTCCGTTTCAGTGTTTGCACCATTCGGGACTGTTTCGGTTTTCCTGTTTCGGTTTTCATTTTGATTCTSTTGTTCTTTTTGTATTTTGTATTCATTCTCATTAAAAGATATTATGGATACGTACCACGCTGCACATTGGTCCGATATTTCCTACTCCTCCTCAGACGAAGAGGAGAATCGTTACAACATTTATTCCAAATTTTAACTTACTAAACCCAGAGGAAAAACTAAAAATACTCATGGGCGAAGGATCAATGGCTTCCCTTGCAGCCAAATATGTATTTGCCTGCCATAGCCTGAGGGACACTGAATAATAACATCTACATAGTAAATAGTAACTTACTTATTATTAGCATTATTGTTATTATTGTTATTACTATTATTGTTATTACTATTATTATTGTTGTTTATCATTCCAAATAGTAGTGGTATGGGTAGTAGGGTGATGGTAATGATAGCAGTTTAATGATGGTGGTGGTGGTGGTAGTAGTAGTAATGATGATGGTAGTTGTAGTACTGATGTAATGGTGAAGATGACAGTTATTTRGTTCTAAGTTAAAGTTTCATTTTCCATGTTTAGATTTTTATATTTATTACATTTCTACTATATTGTTGTTATTTTTGTATTTAATTGTGTATTATTATTTACGACCATTTTATATTATTATTTTATTTTATTACAATGTATATTGTATAAATTTTTGCTTCGGCAATATTGACACAATGTTTTTCATGCCAATAAAGCAGCTTGAATTTGAATTTGAGAGAGAGCATTAGTTAGAGAGAAAGAGAGAGAGTACTGGAGAGCATTAGAAAAAAAGAGAGAAAGCGTTAGAGAGGATTAGAGCGAAATAAAGCGAGAGGACATTAGTGCATAAGAGAGCGATTATTAGAGAGAAAGAAAGAGAAAGCATTGGAGAGAAATAGAGAGAGCATTAGAAAGAGAGATAGATTATTAGAGAGAAAGAAAGAGGGAGAGCATTGGAGAGAAATAGAGAGGGCATTAGAAAGAGAGTGAGATTATTAGAAAGAAAGAGAGAGCATTAGAGAGAGAGAGGGGGCATTAGAGCGAGAGCATTAGAGTGAAAGAGTAAGAGGGCATTAGAGAGAGAGAGAGAGAGGGCATTAGAGAGAGAGAGAGGGCATTAGAGAGAGGGAATTAGAGAGAGCATTAGAAAGAGAGTGAGAGAGCATTAGAAAGAGAGGGAGAGAGCATTAGAAAGAGAGAGAGCATTAGTAAGAGAGAGCATGGTAACATTACCAAGGATGGCCATTATAGAAAGAGAAATCGCTCGAGAGAGAGTCATTTAGTAGAGATTGAAGCATCAGAGAGCAGAGTAGCGATATTCAGAGAGGATGCATATTTATGATGTTTGAAGAGATGTTGTGAGTGAGAGAGTCTAGTCGGTTGATAGAGAGGATGAGAAGATAGGTATTATTAAGGGAGTCGAGAGGGGTCAGAAGCACGCAGTTGGAGGGCGGAGATGTCAGTCATTATGATTGAGCAGGAAAGCAGAACGATGTATTGAGGCAAAGAAGGGCAGGGGGATATGAGAAGATTGCTCGAGAGACATTGAGAAGTGAAGCAGAAGGAGAGAGAGGATTAAGAGTGAGAGGAGATAATGCTTAGAAGATAGAGTAGAGCAACTATATAGGAATGAGTGGAAGAGTATATCGAAAGAGAGAAGCCATTATTGAGGATGATAAGTGAGGCAATCTAAGAGATGAGTGTAGATCTTGAGAGGGCTATTCACCTAGATATGAGGCTATCATATAAGAGAGTTAGACGCAATAGTAGAGAGCGTCATTATGACATGTAGAGAAGGTATTGATGATGGCGATTATAGATGAAGAGATAGTTCTAGAGACGCTTATTAGTAATCACGACAGAAGAGAGAGCATTAGAATAGAGCGTTAGAGAGAAGCATGTAAGGAGGAGTATAGAGAGAGAGAGATAGGATGTGTTAGGATGAGGAGATGAGCATATAGAACTCGGAATAATTAGAAGAAGTAGTAATGGTGACTAGTGCTCATCTGATAGGTAAATAAGAATTTCTATGTGGTTAGAAGAGAGGAGAGCGCTTAGAAAGAGAGGGAGAGGGCATTAGAAAGAGAGGAGAGAGCATTAGAAAGAGAGGGAGAGAGGATTAGAGAGAAAGAAGAGCAAAAGAGAGAGATTAGAAAAGAAGAGCAGAAGGAGTTATTAGAGAGAGAAAGAGAGGGCATTCAGAGAGAAAGAAGAGAGCACAGGGGAGAAGAGCGGATAGAGAGAAAGAGGGGAGAGGATTGGAGAGAAGAGAAGGAGAGTATTAGAGAGAGCGTTAGAAAAGAAAGATATAGAGAGTAGCATTAGAAGAAGAGAACGCGTTTAGAGAGAAAGAAAGAAGGGGATTAGAGAGAGTAGAAAGAGGATTAGAGAGAGCGCGTTAGAAAGAAGAGAGAGAGCATAGAGAAGAGAGAATAGAGATAGAGCATAGAAAGAAAGAGAGAGAGAGCATTAGAAGAGAGAGCATTAAAAGAACAAGAGCTTACGCAGAGAACGAAATTAGCAGAAGAGGAGCACTTTGATAAGAACGACAGAACGGATATCTGATCAATAAGAGGTAGAGAGTTGACTCTCAGAAATAAGCGACGAGAGAGCTTGTACGTTATGTTACGACAAGAAGTGAATTATTAGAGAGGATTACGTAGGAGTTAGAGGAGATGGTGCTGGCAGCTTAGTCGGTAGAGGGGCATGAGGATCTTATTAGGGGTGTGGGTTGAGCCGTTGGCGATCTTTTCTCTTCGAAGCACGACTCACTTTGGCAAAGCAAGGAGCTCTAGAAAGTAGAGGTGTTAGTAGTTACGGAGAGGAGAGTGATGCTTTTATAGAGATAGATAGATGGAGAGTGAGAGATGGGCATATATGTGGTGGATACACGAAGGAGAAGTATGGAATGAGTGAGATGAGGACATTCTCAGAGAGGCGTGTGTGGTACGCATAGCGCTGCTAGCAGATGTTTTAGAGAGATAAATGCGTTAGTAGAGCATTGTAAGAGAGAACGTTTCTAGAGAGAAGAGTAAGCACTTTGGTTAGAAAGTAGAGATAGATCTACGATTAAAGAGTACGTGAGGCATAGTAAGATAAGAGAGGAGACAGGATAGGGAGGTATAAGAAGGAGAAATCGATGTGATAGTAGTATGAGCATCAGAGAAGCATCACAAGAACTGGAGGATTAAGCAGGAAGAGTGTCTGATAATAGACTAGAGATAGATAGAAGTATATAGAGAGAGCTGAGAGAGAGAGATTAAGAGAGATTGAAGAGAGAGAGAGAGAGAGAGAGAGAGAGGTTAGAGAGAGCATGAGAAGAGGAGAGAGAATAGGCGTAGAGGATAGAGAGTAGCGAGAGAGAGGAGAGAGAGCATTAGAAAGAGAGGATTAGAGAGATATACGCTAACGAGAAGAGCCATTCAGGATACGATATGAATTAAAGATGAGAGTAGCATTTATAATGATGACGCACATAAGAGGACTGGAGTAGAGGGATAATTACAAGGACGAGAATGATAGAATGTTTATGAGTGTGAGAGGATGTTGAGAGGGGTTTAGAATGGCAGGGAGAGAGTATTGAGAAGAGCATGCTATGAGGATACTTTGAGAATGAGATTAGAAGCATATTCAAGGGAGTCGGTTTAGAGAGGGTTGGGAGGCGCATCCGAGATTGAGAGAGGCGAAATTACGTTTAGATGCTCGTTTACAGAAGAGAGAAGCATGAGATAGACGCTATTTGTAAAGAGCAAGGCCTATTAGAGAGAGAGAGGCGAGAGAGATAGAGAGGAGCATTAGTTGGTTGGGACGGAGTATAATTTATCGAGCAGGGCGATATATGCTACTACACTGGAAATAATCTTTGTCTGTGTGATCGAGGGTGTGTCATTTGTCATTCAATTCTCCCCCACACAAACACAGCTTGATACAGCTGATATGACTATGGGCTTTTGAATCCAGTTGTGCCTGCCACTCTCACTGTATATTCAATGATTACTATGAACTTTGCTCTAATGGTTTATAAAATTGTCCTTTTTCTTCGACGAATGACAGGCAGAGGGTTAAGGCAAAATACTTGCATCTCGTGAGGTAAATCATAACCTTGAACATAGATTTGCGCCTACTGTGTTAAGTATAAGTAACAATACACACAGGTCCATTATCCAACTCTCACTGATCACATATATTGGTCAATAAGAGCTGTATATATTCAGAGAGTAATTATTATGTTGAGGTGCCTGGCTAGTCAGTCGGTAGAGCATGAGAATCTTAATTAGGGTGTGGTCGAGCCCACTTTGGGCGAATCTTTTCTCTTCCGAGCAGAATCATTTGCAAACAGATCGCTTTGACTTCGAGCAGGCTTGCATGCATTGCTGACGTGTGGATAGCTGTGATACAAGGAAGACTATGGATTTGAATCAAGTTTGTGCTGCCTCTCCTGTTATTAATGCTTACTATGACGTCCTCCTAATGTTTTAATAATGCTTCTTTTTCTCTCGACGAAAATAGACAGGAGAGGTTAAGAAAAATGCTTGTTGCTGAAAGCATCACCACTCAAACTTGACATCGGGATTTGCTGCAGTACTGTGTCTAGTATAAGCTAACCAAATAACCACAGGATCATTAACACCATCTATGATCCATATTTGCTCAAAAGCGTGTAGATATTTCGACCAAGTAATATTCTGTTGGTGCTGGTAGTCAGTCGGTAGAGCATGAGATCTTAAATCTCAGGGTCGTGGGTTGGCCACACGTTGCGAATCTTTTTTTCGAGGACGAACTCATTTGCAAACAGATGCTTTGACTTTCGAGAGGCTTGCCCCTGATTGCTGACGTGTCAGGGCATATGGTGATACAGAAGACTATGGATTTGAATCCAAGTTTGTGCTGATTCATGTTAATCTCAATGATTACCTATGAAAATCCCCTAATGTTTACATAATGCTCTTTTTCGACAGAAATAGACAGGAAGAGGGTTCAAGAAAATACTTGATTGGTGGGCTAAACTCACACTTGAATGTGTGCATACTGCTGTATAAGTTTAACACGCTACCAATACTCACACAGGATCCATTAAAACACATCTCATAGATGGAGTTTGATTTGATCTAGATGAGATGGGTACGATATATTAGACCAAGTAATTATTACTGTTGAGGTTCCTGCTAGCTAGATATGTCAGAAGCATGAGACTCTTAATCTCAGGGTAGTGGGGTTAGGCCACGTTTGGGGAATCTTTCCTTCCGAAGCAGAATAACATTTGCAATAACGCAGTTTTAGCTGGCATTTTTGATTAGTCGAGCAGGCTTGCCAACAGTGCAGATTAGAGTTGTAAGTTGGATTCTGGTCGTCTAATGCTAGGTGATGGAGTGTAAGGAGATGGGATTTGATTTTCTAGTAATGAGGTGGCTGGTCTATCTACTGATTGACTGGAGTGTCATAGTTCATGATGAATGTAGTTGCCATGCTCCTCACAATCTTAAATGGATGAGATTGAGAAGTGAAATGGGGAATGTCTGTTTGTTCTTTCGGAAAAGAGTGAGGACTAAGGCTCAGAGGGTTCAAGAAAAATGTTGATCTGCTGAAGCGAGTCTGAGAAAAGACATAACGACCCTGCATCTCAAATAGAAACCTGCAACACTTGTTATATGGGAGACCACACATCGGACCACAGCAAACAAACTTTTGGGTCATTTGGCATCTACTGCTAGGCGTGTATAATAGCTCAATACTTTTTCATCTCTCTTTTCTATTACTCATCATTTATTTTCTCCTCATTCTCTTCTCTCACGCCACCCTCTGGTCTCTTTCATACGCCTACCAGCTCCTCTGTCTTCTCCTCGTCAGCTTCTGTCTCTCTCCTCCTCAGTCCCCCTCTGTCTCTCTCCTGCTCAGTCTCCTCTGTCTCTCTCGCTCTCGAGATCTGCCACTGATACTGATCCAATGATTAGAAGTAATACACATGTCCTGAGTGGGATGAATAGTCTAGTAACATCTCCCTTTTCTCCTCTCCTACTCGATTATCATCCATATAATAACAAAGGACTCTCATTTACATCTCTCTCTCATCTCGTCTTCATATTCTATATGGTTAAGATCACAGATTCTGACATGGGTGGTATTAGGTTACTCTCTGTTTGGTCATGACAATGGTAATATATTTTTGCACCTATGTTTGAGGTTGCACTGGTAGCTGACAAGATGGTCTCGGTGGATACGAGTTCTAGATCTCTTATCACAACGACGGTCGTGGGGTAGTGAGGGGGCAAACCGAGACGGATGATTGAGGCTGGGGAATTACTTATCGTTTGTCTCGTGATAAATGGGGCGAACGCATTAATTAGTCACTTTGTGTATTCTAGACGAATTCCGTACTCTCAAAGCGTCTCAGTCAGTTGAGCAAGACGTATTTTGCGTAGAGAGAGAGAGAGAGAGAGAGTAGGAAGGTGGGAGTGACGAGTGAGGGGGGATAGGAGCAGAGGGACGCATTAGCTGGCTGATACGAGTGAGGGTTTATTATTGGGAACTCATGCGCAACGTGTGGCTGAGCCTCTACTTTGTCTCTATTAAGTCATTGTTATCGTAGGAACTGTCTACGTCACTATAAATAATAGTTTTGGCAAGGACTTGAAGATAGTGCAGCAGTTAGACAGAGGGAGGAATGCAGGAGGCAAGAAATAGGAAGAGAGCAAGAGGGAGGACAGAGGGTGCGAAAAAAATGCTTTGCATCTAGACTGAGACATCAGCGAGAGTACGAACTTCTGAGAGGGCTTAGTGATGTGCAAGAGTGTGAGGCTCGGTGATAGGATGTAGAGAGACGAGGGTGGGGTGAGAGGAGAGAATGAGGAGAAATAAAGGATGGAGTAAGTAGAAAGAAGAGGAGAAAGTTTGAGATACCCCTATGGGTGAATCAGTGTTGTGTGTGTCCATGGTTTTTAGCGTGGCAGGGCATAGATGCAGGGTCAGTCTCAGAGTGGTAGTATTGGGTTGGGCGTCAGAGACAGTAGGCCCCGCCTTCTCTGAGTGACTGTGTGGAGGAGCACTAGAACATGCTCGTCTTAGTAGACAGCACTAGCATCATAGCTAGTAGCAGACGCAATCTATTTACACACATTACTGATACACTTGCTTGTTTCGTAGAGACAGGTGGTATTGCTCAATTATGATTGATCATATTACTTTATTTCATTGGGTTGGGTAGACTGAGGATTGTGCTGAGGCTCGTTTGGGACATATACTACGTTAGACATGTCTTAATCTTTGGGATCAGTAAGAGATTCGAATGGTCGCCTAGTGTTGTGTAGGGAAGGTGGCGAGGATAATTTTAGTGCTTTTCTGCTGTGTGTGTGATGATAATATGCGAGGGTGTTGTGTAAATAGAAAGATAGGCGATCATTAGGGACTTCTCCGCGAGCAAGAGCTTAGGCTAATTCCTATAGGCTAGAATGCTGGATGTGTGTTCATGGCTTAGCTGGTGATCGAAGACTATGGATTTGATTCCTGATTTTAACGTTGTGCTATATGCGATCTACTGTTATCTCTCAATCTGTTTACATAATGATATCTCTCTTCTCTCCTCTCATTACTTGGTCTTTCTTCTTAATAGCTATTACTCATGTTTACATGCTCTTTCTATATTTCTGGCCTCATCAGTAATAGACAGGCAGAGGGTTCAAGAAAAATATTGCATCTGGTGAGGCTCAAATCATACCTTGACATCGATTTGCTGCATACTGCTGTAAAGTATAGACACGCTAACAAATACACCACGGATCATTAACAACTCTCACTGATAATATATGCTCAAAGAGCGTAGTATTCAGACACAAGTATTATTACTGTTGAGGTGCTGGCTAGCTCAGTGGTAGAGCATGAGACTCTTAATCTAGGGTCGTGGGTTCGAGCCCACTTTGGGCGAATCTTTTTCTCGAAGCACCGAATCATTTGCAAACCAGCCTACGTTGACTTTCGAGCAGCTTGCCCTGCATTGCTGAGTGTAGGCATAGCTGGTGATATCAGAAGACTATGGATTTTGAATCCAAGTTGTGCTGCACTTCATGTTTCTATGCTTACCTATGAAACGTTCTAAATGGTTTAAAATAAATGCTCCCTTTTTCTCGACAAGAAATAGACAGGAAGAGGGTTCAAGAAAATGCTTGCATCTGCTGAGTGATCAATCACAATTGACTGATTTGCTGCATACTGCTGTTAAGTATAAACGCTAACCAAATCCCAGCGATCTAAAATCTCACTGATTCATATTTTTGTCAAAGAGCTGTACGATATTGACAAGTAATTATTATGTGGGTGATGGCTACTAGTCGGTAGAGATGAGACTCTTATCTCAGGGTCGTGGTTCGAGGCCACACGTTGGGGAATTTTTCTCTTCGAAGCACGAACTACTTTGCAACAGCCATCGCTTTGACTTTCGGCAGCTTGCCACCTGCATTGTGCGTGTGGCATAGCTGTGAACGAAGACTATGGATTTGATCAGTTGTGTGCACTCTAATGTTAGTCTCATGACTTACTATGAACCTCTCTAAATGGTTTAATAAATGTCTTTTGTCGAAAGAATAGAGGCAGAGGTTAAGAAAATACTTGCATCTGGTGAGGCTCAACTAAACTTGGACATCGATTTTGCTGATATGTGTTAGTATAAAACGTACATACACAGATCATTAACAAATCCATGATCAATATATTGTCAAAAGAGTGTACGATTTCAGACAGTAATTTTACTGTTGAGGTTCCGGCTAGCTAGTCGGTGAGCTGAGATCTATCTCAGGGTCGTGGGTTGAGCCCGTTGGGCAATCTTTTTCTTTTCCGAGCACGACTCACTTTGAAACGGCATCCGCTTTGACTTTCGAGCAAGGCTTGCACCTGCATTGCTGAGTGTCAGGCATAAGCTGGTGATACGAAGACTATGGTTTGAATCCAAGTTGTCGCCTGCACTCTCACCTGTTTCTCAATGACTTACTATGAACGTCTCTAAATGGTTTAAATAATGTTTTTCTCGCAGAAATAGACAGGCCAGAGGGTTTCAAGAAAAATGTTGCATGCTGAGATCACAAAATTGCATGTTTGCTGGATATGCTGTATAAGTATAAAGCTAACAAATACACAAGGATCATTAACAACACTTCACTGATACCATATATTTGTCAACAGAGCTGGTACGATATTCAAACAGTAAATTATTCTGTTGAGGTGCTGGCTAGTAAGTTGGTAGAGGATGGATCTTATTCAGGGTAGTGGGATTGAGCCCGTTTGTTTGGGCTTTGTTCTTCCGAGCACGAATCTCACTTGGCAACAGCATCCGTTTGATTTTGAGCAGGCTTTGCACCCTGCTGCTTGACGTGTCGGCATGC
The DNA here is from genome assembly GCF_002910315.2 of Salvelinus sp. IW2-2015. Lineage (NCBI taxonomy): Eukaryota > Metazoa > Chordata > Actinopteri > Salmoniformes > Salmonidae > Salvelinus > Salvelinus sp. IW2-2015. The sequence goes on along the minus strand of NC_036871.1, from coordinate 33,484,357 downwards.
TTGGTGTAACAGAAGATTATGGTTTTTGAATAAGCTGTGCTGCCATCTCACTGTTACTCAATGATTACTTGAAAGTCCTCGCCTAAATGGTTTTAAAATATGTCTTTTCGAAAGAATAGCAGGCGAGGTTAGACAATGCTTGCATCTGCTGAGCATCAACTCACACTTGACATCGATTGCTGCATATGCTGTATAAGTATAAAACACGCTACAATACAAGAAAAAAAAAAAAAAAAAAAAAAAAAAAAAGGATCATTAAAACAACTCTCACTGATGAACCATATTTTGCCTCAAAAAGAGCTGTCATATTTCAGACAGTATTATTACTGTTGAGGTGCCTGGCTAGTAGTCGGGAGTGAGACCTTTCTCAGGGTGTGGGTTCAGAGCCACGTTGGGCGATCTTTTTTCTTCCGAAGCACGAACTACTTTGTAACAGCCATCCGTTTTGACTTCGAGCAGGCTTGCAGCCTGATGCTGAGTGTCAGCAAGCTGGTGATACAAGACTAGTGGATTTGAATCAAGTTGTGCTCATCTCACCTGTTATCATCAATGTTACTTGAAACTCCTCTAAATGGTAAAAATGTCCTTTTCTCGACAAGAATAGACGGCAGAGGGTTAAGAAAAATGCTGTCATTGCTGCGGGCATCAACTCCAACTTACTTCGATTTTGCTGCATACTGCTGTATAGTATAGTACGCACACTAACAAATACCACAGGTATCATTACAACATTCATGATAATTATTTGCTCAAACAGAGCTGTAGATTTAGACAAGAATTATTATGTTGAGGTGCTGGTAGCTAGTAGGTAGAGTGAGACTCTTCTTCAGGTTCGTGGGGTTCGAGCACGTTGGGCGAATTTTCTCTTCCTTGAAGCAGAACTCATTTGCAACAGCATGCTTTGATTTCGAGCAGGCTTGCACCCTG
>NC_036871.1:33479806-33483405 GCF_002910315.2 Salvelinus sp. IW2-2015 | reverse complement strand
AGAGAGCATTAAAGAGAGAGCATTAGAGAGCATTAAAGAGAGAGCATTAAAGAGAGAGCATTAGAGAGCATTAGAAAGAGAGAGCATTAGAGAGCATTAAAGAGAGAGCATTAGAGAGCATTAGAAAGAGAGAGCATTAGAGAGCATTAAAGAGAGAGCATTAGAGAGAAAGRGAGAGAGAGAGTGATAGCGAGAGAGCATTAGAGGTAATTACAGAGTAATTACAGGGACATTCCTATAGGAATACTTCCTATGCTGATTAGAAAGAGAGGGAGAGCGCRTTAGAAAGAGAGGGAGAGCGCATTAGAAAGAGAGGGAGAGAGCATTAGAAAGAGAGGGAGAGAGCATTAGAGAGAAAGAGAGCAAAAGAGAGAGCATTAGAAAGAAAGAGAGAGAGAGTATTAGAGAGAGAAAGAGAGGGCATCAGAGAGAAAGAAAGAGAGCACAGAGGGAAAGAAAGAGCGGATTAGAGAGAAAGAGGGGGAGAGGATTGGAGAGAAAGAGAAGGAGAGTATTAGAGAGAGCGTTAGAAAAAGAAAGATATAGAGAGAGCATTAGAGAGAAAGAGAGAGCGTATTAGAGAGAAAGAAAGCAAGGGGCATTAGAGAGAGAGAAAGAGGATTAGAGAGAGAGCGTTAGAAAGAAAGAGAGAGAGCATTAGAGAGAGAGAATTAGAGAGAGAGCATTAGAAAGAAAGAGAGAGAGAGCATTAGAAAGAGAGAGCATTACAAAGAAAGAGCATTAGAGAGAAAGAGAGAGAGAGCATTAGAAAGAAAGAGAGGATTAGAGAGAGAGAGCATTAGAAAGCGAGAGAGCATTAGAAAGAGAGAGAGGATTAGAGAGAGAGGATTAGAGAGAGAGCATTAGAAAGAGAGCATTAGAAAGAAAGAGAGCATTAGAAAGAAAGAGAGAGAGAGCATTAGAGAGAAAGAGAGAGAGAGCATTAGAGAGGGTTAGAAAGAGAGAGAGCATTAGAGAGAAAGCGAGAGAGCATTAGAGAGATTAGAGAGAGAGAGCATTAGAGAGAGAGCATTAGAAAGAGAGAGAGCATTAGAAAGAGAGAGAGCATTAGAAAGAAAGACAGAGAGCATTAGAGAGAGAGAAAGAGGATTAGAGAGAGAGCATTAGAAAGAAAAAGAGAGAGCATTAGAGAGAGCGAGAGAGAGGCATTAGAGAGAGCATTAGAAAGAAAGAAGAGAGAAGAGAGAGAGAGAGGGGATTAGAGAGAGCATTAGAAAGAGAGACGAGCAGGGATTAGAGAGACGAGAGAGAGAGAGAGCATTAGAAAGAGAGAGCATTAGAGAGCATTAAGAGAAGGCATTAGAGAGCATTAGAAAAGAGAGCATTAGAGAGCGATTAAAGAGAGAGCATTAGAGAGCAATAGAAAGAGAGAGCATTAGAGAGCATTAGAAAGAGAGAGCATTAGAGAGCATTAGAAAGAGAGAGCATTAGAAAGCATTAAAGAGAGAGCATTAGAGAGCATTAGAAAGAGAGAGCATTAGAGAGCGTTAGAAAGAGAGAGCATTAGAGAGCATTAAAGAGAGAGCATTAGAGAGAAAGAGAGAGAGAGAGARATAGAGAGAGAGCATTAGAGGTAATTACAGAGTAATTACAGGGACATTCCTATAGGAATACTTCCTATGCTGATGAGTGTGTCATTCTGTCATCATCTCCCCCCCAAACACACACACACACAAACACTGTTAGCCCCACCTTTCTCACACACACACCATGGGGGTTATGTCAAACTAAGTAGTATGTCAATGCATTTGTTGATAGAAGGACAAGTCATTGAATCTGTCTCTCTGCAGCGTGTAAGGTTGGTTTCTACAGAGCTGTGTCTACAGACGGAGCATGTTCTGAGTGTCCTCCACACAGTCACTCAGAGAAGGCGGGGGCTACTGTCTGTGACTGCAACCCAGGATACTACCGCTCTGAGACTGACCCTGCATCTATGCCCTGCACACGTAAGAACACATGGACACACACACACTGTATTTCCCCATAGGGGTATCTCAAACTTTTTCTCCTCTCTTTTCTACTTACTCCATCCTTTATTTCTCCTCATTCTCTCTCTCTCACGCCACCCTCTGTCTCTCTCTCTCACGCCTCCCTCTGTCTCTCTCCTCTCAGTCCTCCCTCTGTCTCTCTCCTCTCAGTCCTCCCTCTGTCTCTCTCCTCTCAGTCCTCCCTCTGTCTCTCTCCTCTCAGTCCTGCCACTATACTGATCCAATGACTTAAGAGTAATACACCATGTCCTAAGTGGGATGAATAGTCCTCAGTAACATCTCCCTCTTTCTCCCCCTCCTCTCTCTCTCCCTCTCTCTCTCTCTCTCTCTCTCTCTGTAAATATGTTCTGACTGAGACCTTGGTCTGTTTGTCATAAACTTAATTATGCCTATATACAGCACATGGTTCACCCAGTCAGCCTGAGAAAACACATAGAACACACACACACACAACAGAACAACAATAAGTACCAAAAAGGAACGTACAATGGCTTGCGAAAGTATTCACCCCCCCTTGGCATTTTTCCTATTTTGTTGCCTTACAACCTGCAATTAAAATATATTTTKGGGGAGTTTGTATCATTTGGTTTACACAACATGCCTAACACTTTGAAGATGCAGAATATTTTTTATTGTGAAACATTCCAAGACATTTAAATGTTTCCCCTTAAACCACTCAAGTGTTGCTTTAGCAGTATGCTTAGGGTCATTGTCCTGCTGGAAGGTGAACCTTCCGCTTTGCAGCTCCTTCAGGGCTTTGCAGCTCCTTCAGGGTTATCATTGGTCTCTTTGTTGCCTCTCTCTCCCAAACAGGTCGGGGACAAAGTTGTGGAGAAGTACAGCTCAGGGTTGGGTTATAAAAAAATATCAGAAACTGAACATCCCACGGAGCACCATTAAATCCATTATAAAAAATGGAAAGAATATGGCASCACAACAAACCTGACAAGAGAGGGCCGCCCACCAAAACTCATGGACCAGGCAAGGAGGGCATTAATCAGAGAGGCAACAAAGAGACCAATGATAACCCTGAATGAGCTGCAAAGCCCCACAGCGGAAATTGATTATCTGTCTGTCACGACTTCCGCAGAAGTCGGCTCCTCTCCTTGTTCGGGCGGCGTTCGGCGTTCAACGTCACCGGCTTTCTAGCCATCGCCGCTCCATTTTTCATATATCCATTTGTCTTGTCTTGTTTTCATACACACCTGGTTTTCATTTCCCCAATCAATCTACTTGTATTTAATCCTCTGTTTCCCATCATGTTTTGTGTGTAATTGTCTTCATGTCAAGTGATGTTTGTTAAGCGCTTTACTTTATTGTTCCGTTTTTTGAGCGCGTTTGTTTTGTTGTGCTCCCGGTTTGGAACTATAATAAAGTGTGMTTTATTTAATCATACTCTTTACGGAAGACTGGCCAGAAAAAAGCCATTGCTTCAAGAAAAAAATAAGCAAACACGTTTGGTGTTCGCCAAAAGGCATGTGGGAGACTCCCCAAACATATGGAAGAAGGTACTCTAGTCAGATGAGACTAAAATGTAGATTTTTGGCCATCAAGGAAAATGCTATGTCTGGCGCAAACCCAACACCTCTC
>NC_036871.1:33434077-33479615 GCF_002910315.2 Salvelinus sp. IW2-2015 | reverse complement strand
GAACAGTTTCTGTGGTGATGTTGCTTCCAAGACCAAAGGGAAGAGGTTAGGCTTTGGAACGGGAGGAGGAGGAGAAAGAGAGAGATGTGTTGCTTTTAGCAGTTTGCTTAGGGTCCATTGTCCTGCTGGAAGGTGAACCTCATTCCAGTCTAAATCTCTGGAAGACTGAAAAATAAGTGTTCGGGCTAGGGAACTGTTTCGGCCAATTCTCGAGGACAAGACCATTTTTTATGCCTTACACTCGAGTGGGTCCAATTTCGTGTGAGCTTGGTGTGGCCTATAATGGCTGTTTTTTGTGCATCCAGACGTTTCCACTGTCAACAGTTAACAATCACTTACAGTTGGAACTTGGGCAGCGCATAAATTTTTGACGAACTGACTTGTTGGAAAGGTGGCAATTCCTATGCAGGTGAGGGGCAGTTTCGCCTAGTATTTAGAAGCATGTCACTGAGCATCTTTATCTAAGCAGGGTGTTATTATTTCTTTGATGGACCTGGAATTTTATTGGATCCAAATGGGGCATGCTGTTGTTGTCCGTTATTTTATACCCCGTCGCAAAGCGCTCCTGGGGGGGGGGTGGTGGGGGTGGGGGGGCGGTGGGCCGATAAAACATCCCCAACAGCATGATGCTGCACCACATGCTTCACTGTGAGGATGGGTTCTCAGGGTGATGAGAGGTTGTTGAGAGAGAGAGAGAGAGAGAGGGGAGGGGGAGAAAGAGAGAGATGTTACTGAGGACTATTCATCCCACTTAGGACATGGTGTATTACTCTTAAGTCATTGGATCAGTATAGTGGGAAGACTGAGAGGAGAGAGACAGACGGAGGACTGAGATCATGTGACACTTAGATTGCACACAGGTGGACTTTATATAACTAATTATGTGACTTCTGAAGGTAATTGGTTGCACCAGATCTTATTTAGGGGCTTCGTAGCAAAGGGGGTGAATACATATGCACGCACCACTTTTCCGGTTTAAATTTTTTAGAATTTTATGAAACAAGTATTTTTTTTTCACTTCACCAATTTGGACTATTTAAATAAAAATCAATTTAAGTTACAGGTTGTAATGCAACAAAATAGTAAAAACGCCAAGGGGGGTGAATACTTTTGCAAGGCACTGTATGTAAGCATAACCACAATATTATTTCTAACTCAACCTCCCTGTCCTATTTATCCCAGAACCCCCCTCTGCTCCACAGCAGCTGATCTCAGAGGTCAACGAGACATCAGTGGTTCTAGAGTGGAGCGCACCCCTCAGGCTTGGAGGGAGAACTGACATCAGATACCGTGTGGACTGCCTGCTCTGCCACGGTCCTGAGAGTTACCCTGGGAGTCAAACTGGGAATCAAACTCAGATTGGGAGTTCGTCTGGAAGTGAACTTGGAGAGGCTGGTAGCCTTGGGGGTCCTGACGGGCCTCTTGGGGCCCAGCTCTGCCTGCCCTGCGGCCCAGACGTCCTCTTCTCCCCCCAGCAGAGCGGCCTAGGGGCCACCAGAGTGTGTGTGAGCGAGCTGCAGGCACACACACGCTACACCTTCACCATCGGCGCCCGCAACGGAGTTTCCCAAGGCCACACTGCAGGGGCAAGAGAAAGTGTGTCTGTCACTCTCACCACCAACCAGGCCGGTGAGTTTGTGTGTGTGTGAGAGAGTTTAGAAGTAAGTGGAGGGAGAGTGTATGTGTGTTTTAAGGGGCCCAGCAGGACTGTGTTTATTCCATGTCTGTTTCAGAGTTTCTGAAGCGGGTTGGTTTAATTTAATTTAGTGTTTGTCTCCTCTCTCAAGGAGTGACTTGTCTCAGTGACATAAACATAATACCACAGTTGAGTCGTCATGTAATTGGTTTAGGTTGATGTTTAGATGCCTCAGTAACACAATACTTGTCTATTGCTCCTCTTACTGTGCGTATGTGTGTGTGTGTGTGTGTGTGTGTGTGTGTGTGTGTGTGTGTGTGTGTGTGTGTGTGTGTGTGTGGTGTGTGTGGTGTGTGTGTGTGTGTGTTGTGTGTGTTGTGTGTGTGTGTGTGTGTAACAGAAATCACTCAGCATTTCCACACACAAACTCAGTAAACAGTGTGAGAGAGAGAAAGAAAGAATGAGGTTGCATCCTTTGTTAGTTTTACTTATTATCAGTCGACTAAAACACTGGACAATTTTAGTCTAGTTTTAGTCACAGCCATTTTAGTCACATAATAGTCTTTTTTTCCTGTTAAATAATTAATATTAGGCTACCTCTAACTTCCATCATGTGCACGTTCAGATAGCCTTGTCCAACTAGCCCTATTATCCCCTCATATACCTTAGCTGGCAACATTGATATTGTGGCAGATTCTGACCAATGCAGCCATAATTAACAGTATAGGCTATTAAAAACAAAAAACAAAGTTTTAAATGAGAAGTAGGCATTTGTCTGAAGCCGAAAAAGAAAGGAAATTCACATGAGCACCACGATACCTACTTCACCCATGCTCTACTAAGGTTTTCTAGCACACAGCTTTGACCTACTACAGTAGCTATGTTGGTTGTCACAATTCCGATGGTGAAAATGAAGGAGTCAGGTGCAGAGAGCAGGGAAATAATGATCCAGTGGAAATTTATTATTTCACCCAGAAATAATCTCTGAAGCGGCTACGCCACACAAACAACGGGCGCGTCAAAATACTGTCCAACATAAATAGGACCGAATCCACCATACAAAAAACACCACCACAACAAACAGAATAAACAAGCCCGCACAAAAGTCGGCGGGCCAACTGGGTTTAAATAACCCCCTACCCTAAACACAAAACAGGTGATACCAATTAGACAAACCTAACTGAAAACAGAAAAGGGGATCGGTGGCAGCTAGTAGACCGGAGACGACGACCGCCGAGCGCCGCCCGAACGGGAGGCACCATCCTCGGCGGGATTCGTAACATTGGTATTGTACTTCAAACTATGTGAAGTATGTGGAGGCAGGTTGCTTAGAATTCAAACCTTCTCAAACAGCCTAATTCATACTCTTAGATGAGGTTCTCCCACAATAATGTGATTTGTACCACATACAAGGTAAAGTATTGGATTCTTCCCACATCACACTAATCCCATTCCACTACCTTTTCAAGCTTTTTTAATCATATGATAACAARCTTTGCTATTATACTTACAAGACCATCATGCTTGATTCAGCGAGCTGTTTTGTAATGTACTAATGTAGTGCCTGCCTGTATTTCATTAAACCTTTTGATTTAGCAATACTTGTCATTGAGAAATATTTTTGGGTCAGTAGATGCCCAACATAACACCAGGTGGTGTGTTGGACACAGTCATTCATATATAGAGGTCTATAGAGCCTGTCTGCATTCCTGGTTTCTGCAACCGTTAGCTTACCTGTGTAATATTGACATAAACTCAGAAACACTTGCTTTGCAAACATGGTMCTGTTTTATCAATTGCTGTGCGGATGAATAGGCAGTTTATTACCTCTTTCAATTGAATATATAGCTTAAAGTTGTGTGCATTTGCATGTCTTTTTGCAATAAAGCTGGTGACGTGAGAATAATACACATTTATAATAGGCCTATATCTAAAAATACATACAGCCTAATGATATATACAGTTGAAGTCGGAAGTTTACATACACTTAGGTTGGAGTCATTAAAACTCGTTTTTCAACCACTCCACACATTTCTTGTTAACAAACTATAGTTTTGGCAAGTGGTTAGGACATCTTACTTTGTGCCATGACACAAGTCATTTTTCCAACAATTGTTTACAGACAGATTATTTTCACTTATAATTCACTGTATCACCAATTCCAGTGGGTCAGAAGTTTACATACACTAAGTTGACTGTGCCTTTAAACAGCTTGGAAAATTCCAGAAAATGATGTCATGGCTTTAGAAGCTTCTGATAGGCTAATTGACATCATTTAAGTCAATTGGAGGTGTACCTGTGGATGTATTTCAAGGCCTACCTTCAAACTCAGTGCCTCTTTGCTTGACATCATGGGGAATGAAAAGAAATCAGCCAAGAACTCAGAAAAAAAATTGGGAGACCTCCACAAGTCTGGTTCATCATTGGGAGCAATTTCCAAAACGCCTGAAGGTACCACGTTCATTTGTACAAACAATAGTACGCAAGTATAAACACCATGGGACCACAATAGCTGTCATACCGCTGACGTGTTCTGTCTCCTAGAGATGAACGTACTTTGGTGCGAAAAGTGCAAATCAATCCCAGAACAACAGCAATGGACCTTGTCAAGCAAGATGCTGGAGGAAACCGGTACAAAAGTATCTATATCCACAGTAAAACGAGTCCTATATCGACATAACCTGAAAGGCCGCTCAGCAAGGACGAAGCCACTGCTCCAAAACATACATAAAAAAACAGACTATGGTTTGTAACTGCACATGGGGACAAAGATCGTACTTTTTGGAGAAATATCCTTTGGTCTGATGAAACAAAAATAGAACTGTTTGGTCATAATGATCATCGTTATGTTTGGAGGAAAAAGGGGGATGCTTGCAAGACGAAGAACACCATCCCAACCGTGAAGCACAGGGGTGGCAGCATCATGTTGTGGGGCTGCTTTGCTGGCAGGAGGGACTGGTGCACTGCGCAAAATAGATGGCTTCATGAGGAAGGGAAATTATGTGGATATATTGAAGCAACATCTCAAGACATTAGTCAGGAAGTTAAAGCTTGTCGCAAATGGGTCTTCCAAATGGACAATGACCCCAAGCATACTTCCAAAAGTTGTGGCAAAATGGCTTAAGAACAACAAAGTCAAGGTATTGGAGTGGCCATCACAAAGCCCTGACCTCAATCCCATAGAACATTTTTGGGCAGAACTGAAAAAGCGTGTGCGATCAAGGAGGCCTACAACCTGACTCAGTTACACAGCTCTGTCAGGAGGAATGGGCCCAAATTCACCAACGTATTGTGGAAGCTTGTGGAAGGCTACCTGAAATGTTTGACCCAAGTTAAACAATTTAAGGCAATGCTACCAAATACTAATTGGTGTATGTAAACTTCTGACCCACTGGGAATGTGATGAAAGAAATAAAACCTGAATAAATAATTCTCTCTAACTATTATTCTGACATTTCACATAATTAAAATAAAGTGGTGATCCTAACTGACCCAAAACAGGGAATTTTTAATAGGATTAAATGTCAGGAATTGTTAAACTGAGTTTAAATGTTTTTGGTTAAGGTGTATGTAAACTTCTGACTTCAACTGTGTGTGTTTGTGTGTGTGCGCGTGTGTGTTCTGGGAGAAGGTCTGCTCGTTTGACAACTTCTCTTTACAGTTAGGAGGACTGTAAAGTTTTATGAGGTGTTTCATTTTATCTTGTTCGGGAGTGTGAGTCAGATGAGGTGTGTGTATGTGTTTTACTGTATGTAAAATGTGTGTGTCTGTGTGTAACACAATCCACTCACTCTAGTATTTTCTGTGTAATATTAAAGGTAAAATGTCTTTGAGTCACAGATAGCAGTAGACACACCTACTTTAACTGCCTGATGGAAGTGTGTTGTCTTCTTGTGTAGTATATCATCACCTACTGGGTGCTAAAAGAGTAGTATGGGAACTAACCAGAGTCAGTCAATACTCATACACTCTGAAATAACAATTTTCTGTCTTTAGTGAGGCAGTATCATAATTCCAGAGAGTCACATAGACCAGTGACATAACTCTCTTCTCCTGAAGGTCAGTATGCCAGAGTGATTACCACAATAACACTGGGACATGGGGGGAGAGGAAGACGATATTAGAGGGATAGAAAGACAGGATGAAATGATGTGAGACAGGCCGCAACCTGTTTCCTAGACAAAGGTGTCATGTCATCCAGGACTCCGCTGTGGTGAATTGGGTCGTTGTGATTGCCATCCAACATTAAGTGATGCGGTTCTTTCCTTTTCATTTTTCTATGCATTTGTTATGCCATTGTGTCTTAACTATTCTGGTAAACCATTCAGGACCGTTCAATAGAATGTAGAAGCCATAGGCCTCCCGAGTGGTGCAGCGGTCTAAGGCACTACATCGCAGTGCTAGAGGCTTCGCTACAGACCTAGGTTTGATCCCAGGCTGTATCACAACCGGCCGTTATCAGGAGTCCCATAGGGCGGCACATAATTGGCCCAGCATTGTCCGGGTTTGGCCGGGGGGGGCTTTACTTGGCTCGTCGCGCTCTAGCGACTCCTTGTGGCGGGCCGGGTGCCTGCAGGCTGACAGCAGTCGTCAGTTGAACAGTGTTTCCTCCGACACATTGGTGCGGCTGGATTCCAGGTTAAGCAGGCGGTTGTTAAGAAGTGTTCATTCTTCAACTTGTGTTCCCCTCTTTCTCTCCTCTCTCTCTCTCTCTCCCACTCTCTCACATAGCTCCCTCCCCAGTCACGTCCATCCAGGCCAGTGATGTCACCAGGCACGGTGTGTCGTTGGCATGGCAACAGCCCGACCGGCCCAACGGAGTCATCCTTGAGTACGAGGTCAAGTACTACGAGAAGGTAAGGTGTCTCATGGGAACCGCAGTTCAGAAATCAGATATCCTATGGAAACGTATTGTAACTGTGTGTTATGTGTATCTGTGAGTGTATAAGTTTTCACCTGCTTCAACTGTTATCAATAGACTTATAAAATAACCAATAAACTATCTTCAAAGCCTTCCTTGTGTTTGACACAGAAATGGATAGAAGGAGAAATGTAGCAGGTTGACATTTATTGTCATGAGTCTTGTCCTGGAGGCAGAACTGAGTGTAAAAATTCATGAAAACAAAAATATACTATTTGTTCTTAATTTAAGTTTAGGGTTAGGCTTTAGGGTTAGCAGTGTGGTTAGGGTTACAATGTTGTGACTTGTGGCTGTGCCAGCAGAGCTGCCTCCAGGACAAGATCAGTTACACAAAACGCTGTGCCAGCAGAGCTGCCTCCAGAACAAGATCAGTTACACAAAACGCTAACCTGCAGAAATGGAGGGAGAGATAATACGAGAGAAAATATGTTGGGAGAGAAAAAGAGAGAGTTTGAGGCAATGTAGATAAGAGATGGGCAAGCTGTGGGAGGGATTTGTGACTGGCAATGTTTTTGTGTGTGTCCTTGCTTGAATGGTTATGTGATTATAGGCCATAGGGAGAGGGATTTCCCTCCAGACCCACACAGAAAACATTGTTCTGCAACTTCAAGTTACATTTTAGAATCATGTTCTCATCTCTTACCCATTTTCTTTTTGCTTGCCAATTATAATGGGTTGTATTTTAGTATGATGTACTGTATATTGGAACGCTTCATATAGTGGACATTGACACATCCCTCACCTCTTTTCCTCCTATCCAATCAGAATCAGAAGGAGAGGTCCTACCGCATTATGAAGACGGCATCCCGTAGTGCTGATATCACTGGGCTGAACCCACTCACTGTGTACGTCTTTCACGTGCGCGCTCGCACGGCCGCCGGATACGGAGAGTTCAGCGCCCCCTTTGAGTTTTCCACCAACTCAGGTACAACACTATGTTCTATTTGTCTATTTTTATAGAGCAAGGGATATTGATAAAAAAATATGTACCTGTTTTTTAATGAAAACATCCTGGTTTGTGACTTGTTGTCTCCTCCCCCTGTCAGATCCCTTGCCTCTGATTGGTAATGCCGCTAACTCCACCCTTCTCCTACTGTCAATCAGTGGGGGTGTGGTTCTACTGCTCATCTCTACCACAGTCTTCATCATCAGCCACAGGTACACACACACACACAGCCGCAGGTAAACATACATACAGTGTGTCCTAAAGGAGACAGTGTATCCTAAAGGAGACAGTATGTCCAAAAGGAGACAGTATGTATGATGGCACCAGGAGGAGATGGCTGCTATGTTACGGGCTCCTAACCAATTGTGCTATTGTGTGTTTTTTTTGTAACTTATTTTGTACATAATGTTTCTGCCACCGTCTCTTATGACCGAAAAGAGCTTCTGGAGATCACGACAGCGATTACTCACCTCATACTGGACGAAGATTTTTYCGTTTAACAAGTCGGACGCGAAGGATTTACTTCAGGCACACGACAAGGCCCAAATCCCCGTCATTCGTATGATGAAGAGACGGAGATATCGGTGACGAAGGTCGGGGTGCCTTGTAAGTACGGCTAGTGAGTAATCCCCCTCTACCATCAGTCCTATTAGCCAACGTGCAATCATTGGGTAACAAAATGGATGAGCTCCGATCAAGATTATCCTACCAACGGGACATTAAAAACTGTAATATCTTATGTTTCACCGAGTCGTGGCTGAACGACGACATGGATAACATACAGCTAGCTTGGTTTTCGGTCCATCGGGAAGATGGAACAGCTGCATCCGGTAAACCACGGGGTGGCAGTCTATGTCTATTTGTAAATAACAGCTGGTGCACGAAATCTAATATTAAGGAAGTCTCAAGGTTTTGCTCACCTGAGGTAGAGTATCTCATGATAAGCTGTAGACCACACTATTTACCAAGATAAGCTGTAGACCACACTATTTACCACACTATTTACCATTTTTTGTAGCTGTCTATTCATCACCACAAAACGATGCTGGCACTAAGACGGCACTCAACGAGCTGTATAAGGCGATAAGCAAACAAGAAAATGCTCATCCAGAGGCGGTGCTCCTAGTGGCCGGGGACTTTAATGCATGGAAACTTACATTTGTTTTACCTCATTTCTACCAGCATGTTAAATATGCAACCAGAGGGAAAAAAACTCTAGACCACCTTTACTCCACACACAGAGACGCGTACAAAGCTCTCCCTCGCCCTTAATTTGGCAAATCTTACCATAACTCTATCCTCCTGATTCCTGCTTGAAGCAAAAACTTAAACAGGAAGTACCAGTGACTCGCTCAAAAAGGAAGTGGTCAGATAACGAGGATGCTAAGCTACAGGACTGTTTGGCTAGGACAGACTGGAATATGTTCCGGGATTCTTCTAATGGCATTGAGGAGTACATCCCATCAGTCACTGGCTTCATCAATAAGTGCATCGATGACGTTGTCCCCACAGTGACCATACGTACATACCGCAAACAGAAGCCATGGATTACAGGCAACATCCGCACTGAGCTAAAGGGTAAAGCTGCCGCTTTCAAGGAGCGGGACTCTAACCCAGACGCTTATAAGAAATCCCGCTATGCCCTCTGACGAACCATCAAACAGGCAAAACGTCAATACAGGACTAAGATTGAATCGTTCTACACTGGCTCTGACGCTTGTTGGATGTGGCATGGCTTGCAAACTGGATGTGGCATGGCTTGCAAACTGGATGTGGCAGGGCTTGCAAACTGGATGCCACTGGATGTGGCAGGGCTTGCAAACAGACTACAAAGGGAATCACAGCCGTGAGTTGCCTAGTGACACGARCCTACCAGATGAGCTAAATAACTTCTATGCTCGCTCCGTAGCCAATGTGAGTAAAACAGGTTAACATTCACAAGGCCGCAGGGCCAGACAGATTACCAGGACGTGTACTCCGAGCATGCGCTGACCAACTGGTAAGTGTCTTCACTGACATTTTCAACCTSTCCCTGACCGAGTCTATAATACCAACATGTTTCAAGCAGACCACCATAGTCCCTGTGCCCAAGAACACCAACGTGCCTAAACGACTACCAACCCGTAGCACTCATGTATGTAGCCATGAAGTGCTTTGAAAGGCTGGTCATGTCTCACATCAACACCATTATCCCTGAAACCCTAGACCCACTACAGTTTGCATACCACCCCAAAAGATCCACAGATGATGCAATCTCTATGGCACTCCACACTGCCATTTCCCACCTGGACAAAAGGAACACCTACGTGAGAATTGACTATAGCTCAGCGTTCAACACTATAGTGCCCTCAAAACTCATCACTAAGCTAAGGACCCTGGTACTTAACACCTCCCTCTGCAACTGGATCCTAGACTTCCTGACGTGCTGCCCCCAGGTAGTAGGGGTAGGTAACAACACCTCTGCCACGCTGATCCTCAGCATGGGGGACCCTCGGGTGCTTGCTCAGTACCCTCCTGTACTCCCTGTTCAACCATGACTGCATGGCCAAGCACAACTCCAACACCATCATTAAGTTTGCCGACAACACAACAGTGGTAGGCCTGATCACCAACAACGATGAGACAGCCTATAAGGAGGAGGTCAGAGACCTGGAAGTGTTGTGCCAGGATAACAACCTCTCCCTCAATGTGATCAAGACAAAGGAGATGATTGTGGACTACAGGAAAAGGAGGACCGAACACGCCCCCATTCTCATCGACGGAGCTGTAATGGAGCAGGTTGAGAGCTTCAAGTTCCTTGGTGTCCCCATCACCAACAAACTTTCATGGTCCAAACACACCAAGACAGTTGTGAAGAGGGCACGACAATGCCTATTCCCCCTCAGGAGAATGGAAAGATTTGTTATGGGTCCTCAGATCAAAAAGTTCTACAGCTACACCATCGAGAGCATCCTGACTGGTTGCATCACCACCTGGTATGGCAACT
The DNA here is from genome assembly GCF_002910315.2 of Salvelinus sp. IW2-2015. Lineage (NCBI taxonomy): Eukaryota > Metazoa > Chordata > Actinopteri > Salmoniformes > Salmonidae > Salvelinus > Salvelinus sp. IW2-2015. The sequence goes on along the minus strand of NC_036871.1, from coordinate 33,469,126 downwards.
GCTTGGCCTCCGACCGCAAGGCACTACAGAGGGTAATGTGTTTGGCCCAGTACATCACTGGGGCCAAGGTTCCTGCCATCCAGGACCTCTATACCAGGCAGTGTCAGAGGAAGGCCTCTGGAGGGCCGAGCACAAGAAATTTCCAGCCACCCTTGTCATAGATTGTTCTCTCTGCTACCACACGGCAAGCGGTACCGGAGCACTAAGTCTAGGTTCAAAAGGCTTCTTAACAGCTTCTACCCCCAAGCCATAAGACTCCTGAAAAGCTAATCAAATGGCTACTCGGACTATTTGCATTAAACTCCACCCCCATTTTTACTCTGCTGCTACTCTCTGTTTATTACCCATGCATAGTCACTTTACCTCTACATACATGTACACTACCGTTCAAAAGTTTGGGGTCACTTYGAAATGTCGTTGTTTTCCATGAAAACATACATGAAATGAGTTGCAAATTGAATAGGAAATATAAGACGTTGAACAAGGTTATAAATAATGATTTTTAATTGAAATAATAATTGTGTCCTTCAAACTTTGCTTTCATCAAAGAATCCTTCATTTTGAGCAATTACAGCCTTGGGTATTCTAGTTGTCAATTTGTTGAGGTAATCTGAAGAGATTTCACCCCATGCTTTCTGAAGCACCTCCCACAAGCTGGTTTGGCTTGATGGGCACTTCTTACGTACCATACGGTCAAGCTGCTCCCACAACAGCTCAATAGGGTTGTGATCCGGTGACTGTGCTGGCCATTCCATTATAGACAGAATACCAGCTGCCTGCTTCTTCCCTAAATAGTTCTTGCAGAGTTTGGAGCTGTGCTTTGGGTCATTGTCCTGTTGTAAGAGAAAATTGGCTCCAATTAAGGGCCGTCCACAGGGTATGGCATAGCGTTGCAAAATGGAGTGATAGCCTTCCTTCTTCAAGATCCCTTTTACCCTGTACAAATCTCCCACTTTACCACCACCAAAGCACCCCCAGACCATCACATTGCCTCCACCATGCTTGACAGATGCCTTCAAGCACTCCTCCAGCATCTTTTAATTTTTTCTGCGTCTCACGAATGTTCCTTTTTGTGATCCGAACACCTCAAACTTAGATTTGTCTGTCCACAACACTTTTTTCCAATCTTCCTCTGTCCAGTGTCTGTGTTCTTTTGCCCATCTTAATCTTTTATTTTTATTGGCCAGTCTGAGATATGGCTTTTTCTTTGCAACTCTGATTGGAAGGCCAGCATCCCAGAGTCGCCTCTTCACTGTTGACATAGAGACTGGTGCTTTGCAGGTACTATTTAATGAAGCTGCCAGTTGAGTACTTGTGAGGTGTCTGTTTCTCAAACTAGATACTCTGATGTACTTGTCCTCTTGCTCAGTTGTGCACCTAGGCCTCCCACTCCTCTTTCTATTCTGGTTAGAGCCAGTTTGCGCTGTTCTGTGAAGGGAGTAGTACACAGCACTGTATGAGATCTTCAGTTTCTTGGCAATTTCTCGCATGGAATAGCCTTCATTTCTCAGAACAAGAATAGACTGATGAGTTTCAGAAGAAAGTTCTTTGTTTCTGGCCATTTTGAGCCTGTAATCGAGCCCACAAATGCTGATGCTCCAGATACTCAACTAGTCTAAAGAAGGCCAGTTTTATTGCTTCTTTAATCAGAACAATAGTTTTCAGCTGTGCTAACATAATTGCAAAAGTGTTTTCTAATGAGCCTTTTAAAATGATAAACTTGGATTAGCTAACACAACGTGCCATTGGAACACAGGAGTGATGGTTGCTGATAATGGGCCTCTGTATGCCTATGTAGATATTCCTTAAAAAATCYGCCGTTTCCAGTTACAATAGTCATTTACAACATTAACAATGTCTACACTGTATTTCTGATCAATTTGATGTTATTTTAATTGACAAAACATTTGYTTTTCTTTCCAAAACAAGGACATTTCTAAGTGGCCCCAAAGCTTTGAATGGTAGTGTACCTATTACCTCAATTACCTCGACTAACCGGTGCCCCCGCACATTGACTATGTACCAGTATCCCCCTGTATATAGCCTCGCTACAGTTTTTTTATTCCGTCATTTCCGGTCACAACTTGCAGACTTGTTTATGTGTTGTTGTGCGTTTTGTTGCCAACCTTACTTTGCTACCTGACAACTTTACGGTTTTTACTTTTTAATTACCGTTTATATTTTTTGTTTTTCACTCACTCAACTTTTTTTCATTTAACTTTTTCACTCTGGACGCTTTATCTGGACATGGTTCGTCAGGACTTCCAATAGCCACAGCTAAGTAGTAACATTCACATGATGCCTTCTAATTGCAGTCGCTGTACTCATAATATACAGGAGAACTATCGCCTTACGGGGAGGATAGCTGTGCTACAAGCCCAGCTTCAGACGCAATCGTTAGGCAAGGGTCATTTCAGTGTAGGAAAGGATGAAACAGCGTCTGTGCCACCAGTAAGTACAGATAGTAACGTTAGTACAAATCCCCTCGCACGGTCCCCGCAGCTGGACAACTTTCTCATGGCTTCTGGAGGGAAATGCTGAAATGCTCAACCGGTGTCGCTCATTCAGCCGACAGAAACGTTCAACCGGTTCTCCCCATTAAGCAGCGAGTCGGAGTCTGAGGCCGAGCCTTCTCTGGTCTCTACTCCTCCCGTTACGGGGTCTGAGACGCCGAAGCCTCCCACCATTAGCTCTGACAAATTGAAAACCCTAGTCATTGGCGACTCCATTACCCGCAGTATTAGACTTAAAACGAATCATCCAGCGATCATACACTGTTTAGCAGGTGGCAGGGCTACCGACGTTAAGGCTAATCTGAAGATGGTGCTGGCTACAGCTAAAACTGGCGAGTGTAGAGAGTATAGAGATATTGTTATCCACGTCGGCACCAACGATGTTAGGATGAAACCGTCAGAGGTCACCAAGCGCAACATAGCTTCAGCGTGGAAATCAGCTAGAAAGATGTGTCGGCATCGAGTAATTGTTTCTGGCCCCCTCCCAGTTAGGGGGAGTGATGAGCTCTACAGCAGAGTCTCACAACTCAATCGCTGGTTGAAAACTGTTTTCTGCCCCTCCCAAAAGATTGCATTTTTAGATAATTGGCCCTCTTTCTGGGACTCACCCACAAACAGGACCAAGCCTGGTCTGCTGAGGAGTGACGGACTCCATCCTAGCTGGAGGGGTGCTCTCATCTTAATCTACCAGATAGACAGGGCTCTAGCTCCACATGAAATAGGGTGCAGGCCAGGCAGCAGGCTGTTAGCCAGCCTGCCAGCTTAGTGGAGTCTGCACTGCACAGTCAGTGTAGTCAGCTCTGCTATCCACATTGAGACCGTGTCTGTGCCTCGACCTAGGTTGGGCAAAACTAAACATGGCGGTGTTGCGCTTAAGCAATCTCACTAGAATAAAGACCTCCTCCATTCCTGCCATTATTGAAAGAGATGGTGAATACTACCATTCAAAATAGGGCTACTTAATGTTAGATCCCTCACTTCAAGGCAGTTAGTCAATGAACTAATCACTCCTGGTTACACTAGTGACCAATATCCCCGTGCATCCCGCAAAGGCGGAGATGTTGCTAACATTTACGATAGCAAATTTCAATTTACAAAAAAAACTGACGTTTCGTCTTTTGAGCTTCTAGTCATGAAATCTATGCAGCCTACTCAATCACTTTTTATAGCTACGTTTTTTACAGGCCTCCTGGGCCATATACAGCGTCCTACTGAGTTCCTGAATTCCTACTGGACCTTGTAGTCATAGCAGATAATATTCACATTTTTTGTGATTTTAATTTTCAATGGAAAAGTCACAGACCCACTCAAAAGGCTTTCGGAGCCATCATCGACTCAGCGGGTTTTGTCCAACATGTCTCTGGACCTACTCACTGTCAACGTCATACTCTGGACCTAGTTTTGTCCCCTGGTATAATGTTGTGGATCTTAATGTTTTTAATGTATCGGACCACCATTTTATTACGTTTGCAATCGTAAAATATAATCTGCTCAGACCCCAACAAGGAGCATCAAAAGTCGTGCTAAAAATTCTCAGACAACAAAGATTCCTTGATGCCCTTCCAGACTCCTTCTGCCTACCCAAGGACGTCAGAGGACAAAAATCGTTAACTTCTTGCCACTAGGGGGGTGCTATTTCGACATAGCACAAATGTGTATCCAATGTAAACGGTCCTCTACTCAATTCTTGCTCGTACAATATGCATATTATTCTTACTATTGGATAGAAAACTCCTCTAGTTTCTAAAACCGTTGGAATTATGTCTGTAGTGAAACAGAACTCGACTTGAGCACTTTTCCTATGTCTGTGTGAGAATGGGAAATTTTATCATCTGCTTTGAGACCTGTCTTTAACTTTGCTGTCTTCTATTGGTTGAGATGCACTGCATACGCCTTCCCCTGGCTGTTAGCGAATAGGGAGAGTTGAAATGACGTGGCTACGTATTTCCCAAAGTTTTTAAATTGATTGGAACCGAGGTGTCTGACCTTTTGGGACTTCGCGCTGACGCAAAGAGGGTCTTGGCATGTCTTTTAGAACGTCTGGTTTTAGCTCTAGAAGTATCCGCGCTCTTGTTTTTATTCGCTATAGGCTTTAAAGACATCATAATCTTGTTATTTTGAACCGAATTATACCAGTTTAGGTCAGTATTTGCGATTTTCAGGTTTTATTTCCATGGCGCTGTAGAAACGTGGGTGTTCTCTCTCGAATGCCATTCTGTACTGCTAATTGCAACGTCGAGGGAAACATTCTCAACCGCAGCACGATTCTTTTGGCCAACGGACACCTTTCACAAGATTCTGATGGAGTTCAGCTAATAGTAGGTACTATTTATGCTGATAAACGTTGTTCTGTTGAAAAAGAAAATGTATTAGACGCCATTATTTTCCATGTAGCGTTGCGCTATCGCACCCTGTATTGTACCCAGTATTGCGCAGTAAGGTTCATTTTAAAAATGTAATTCAGCGATTGCATTAAGAACTAATTTCTCTTTCAATTGCTGTCCAACCTGTATTTTTTTAGTCAAGTTTATGAATAGTTTTCGATAAGATGGGTGCTTTCCAAAATGGCGCGGACAGATTGTTTGATTTTTTGCCCATAAACACGTTGTGTAACCACGAATTGTGCGGCTAAATATGCATTTTCGAACAAACTATAGCATTGTGTAATATGATGTTACAGGACTGTCATCTGAAGAATTCTGAGAAGGTTAGTGAAAATTATAGCGTTTGGTGGTTATAAACGTTATTGCTATTTTTGGCATGAATCAATGCTATGTGTGACTGACTTGTAGTAAGCTAAGATAACGCTATATTGTGTTTTCGCTGTAAAACACTTAGAAAATCTGACATATTGGCTATATTCACATGATCTGTGTCTTTCATCTGCTGTACGCTGTGTATTTTTAAGAAATGTTTTATGATGAGTATTAGCTAATACACGATGGTTCTGTAGTTATTCTAGTCATTTTAGTGATAGTTGTAATGGGGGCTGCAATTGTAAACTATGATTTATACCTGAAATATGCACATTTTTCTAACAAAACCTATGCTATACAATAATATGTTATCAGACTGTCATCTGATGAGAATTGTTTCTTGGTTAGTGGCTATTTATATCTTATTTGGTCGAATTTGTGATAGCTACTGATGCAGTAAAAAAAATGGTGGAGTAAAAAAGTGGTGTCTTTGTGCTAACGTGGTTAGCTTAGATTACATATTTGTGTTCCCTGTAAAACATTTAAAAAGCAGAGATGATGGCTTGAATCACAAGATCTGTATCTTTCATTTGGTGTCTTGGACTTGTGATTTCATGAACATTTTATTTTATGATATCCCTGAACTTTAGGCTAGCTATGCTAGTCAGCTTTTGTGATGGGGGGGATCCCGGATCCGGGTTTGTGACTCGTGAAAGGTTCCACCTAACTGAGGAACTCAATTTAACCTTTCGCAATACCCTAGATGCAGTTGCACCCCTAAAAACTAAAAGATTTGTCATAAGAAACTAGCTCCCTGGTATACAGAAAATACCCGAGCTCTGAAGCAAGCTTCCAGAAAATTGGAACGGAAATGGCGCACACCAAACTGGAAGTCTTCCGACTAACTTGGAACAGTACGTGTAGTATCGAAGAGCCCTCACTGCTGCTCGATCATCCTATTTTTCCAACTTAATTGAGGAAAATAAGAACAATCCTAAATTTATTTTTGATACTGTCGCAAAGCTAACTAAAAAGCAGCATTCCCAAGAGAGGATGGCTTTCACTTCAGCAGTAATAAATTCATGAACTTCTTTGAGGAAAATATCATGATCATTAGAAAGCAATTACGTATCTCTCTTTAAATCTGCGTATTCCTCACAAGCTCAGTTGTCCTGAGTCTGCAAACTCTGCCAGGACTAGGATCAAGGGTGACACTCAAGTGTTTTAGTACTATATCTCTTGACACAATGATGAAAATAATCATGGCCTCTAAACCTTCTAGCTGCATACTGGACCCTATTCCAACTAAACTACTGAAGAGCTGCTTCATGTGCTTGGCCCTCCTATGGTGAACATAATAAACGGCTCTCTATCCACCGGATGTGTACCAAACTCACTAAAAGTGGCAGTAATAAAGCCTCTTTGAAAGCCAAACCTTGACCCAGAAAATGTAAAAAACTATCGGCCTATATCGACCTTCCATTCCTTTAAAAAAAAAATGAAAAAGCTGTGCGCAGCAACTCACTGCCTTCCTGAAGAAAACATGTATACGAAATGCTTCAGTCTGGTTTCGACCCCATATAGACTGAGACTGCACTTGTGAAGTGGTAAATGACCTTTTAATAGCGTCAGACAGGCTCTGCATCTGTCCCGTGCTCCTAACCTTTGTGTCTCTTTGATACCATCGATCACCACATTTTTTGGAGAGATTGGAACACCAATTGGTCTACACGGAAAGTTCTGGCCTGGTTTAAATTTTAGTCGGAAAATATTCAGCTTGTCTCTGTGGATGTTTTTCCTCCTGACAAAATCAACTGTAATGTCGTGTTCCCTCAAGTTCCGTTTTAGAGACCAACTATTGTTTTCACTATATATTTTAGCTTTGTGATGTCATTCGGAACATAATGTTAACTTTCACTGCTATGCGGATGCCACACACTTACATTCAATGCAAACTGTAACGTTTGTCATATTCCTCCTCCTCGGAGAGGGAGCATTGGATCGGACCAACACGCAGCGAGTATGTAGACTAATGAATATTATTAAGCAAAGACGAACATACGAAGAACACTTGAGATAGAACACAAAACAACAAAACGAATAGACAACGCTGAACTTGAGATTACATAGACAGAAGAACGCACGAACAGGAAAGAACTAGCAAAGAACGACAAACGAAACAGTCCCGTGGGTGCAACAGACACAGACACAGGAACAATCACCCACAAAACAAACAGTGAGAACAGCCTACCTTAATATGGTTCTCAATCAGAGGAAACGTCAAACACCTGCCCTAATTGAGAACCATATCAGGCAACACATTTAACCCAACATAGAAACACATACATAGACTACCCCCAGCTTACGTCCTGACCAACTAAACAAAGTCAAAAACAACGTAAAACAAAAAAAAGAAACAATTAGCTCAGGAACGTGACAGAAACATGGTGAAGCCCCAAAATTGCCCTCGCTAGAAGCCTGTATTCAGACATAAGGAGTGGATGGTGCAAACTTCTACTTTTAAACTCGGACAAAACAGAGATGCTTGTTCTCAGGTCCAAGAAACAAAGAGATCTTCTGTTGAATCTGACAATTAATCTTGATGGTTGTACAGTCATCTCAAATAAATGTGAAGGACCTCGGCGTTACTCTGGACCCTGATCCATCTTTTGACGAACATATCAAGACTGTTTCAAGGAATAGGCTTTTTTCCATCTACGTAACATTGCAAAAAACTGAAACTTTCTGTACAAAATGATGCAGAAAATTTATTCCATGCTTTTGTTACTTCTATGTTAGACTACTGCAATGCTCTACTTTCCGGCTACCGGATAAAAGCACTAAATAAACTTCAGTTAGTGCTAAATACGGCTGCTAGAATCCTGACTAGAACCCAACATTTTTATCATATTACTCCATGCTAGCCTCCCTACACTGGCTTCCTGTTAAGGCAAGGGCTGATTTCAAGGTTTTTACTGCTATAACAAGCATTACATGGGCTTGCTCCTACCTTATTTCGATTTAGGTCCTGCCGTACATACCTACACGTCACAACAGAGCAGGCCTCCTAATTGTCTAGAATTTCTAAGCAAAACAGGTGGAGGCAGGGTTTCTCTTATAGATCTCCATTTGAATGGAATGGTCTGCCTACTCATGTGAGGACGCAGACTCGGTCTCAACCTTTAAGTCTTTACTGAAGACTCATCTCATCTCTCTCAGTGGGTTATGATTGAGTGTAGTCTGGCCCCAGGAGTGTGAAGGTGAACGGAAAGGCTCTGAGCAACGAACCGCCCTTGCTGTCTCTGCCTGCGGTTCCCTCTCTCCACTGGGATTCTGTCTGCCTCTAACTATTACAGGGCTGAGTCACTGGCTTACTGGTGGCTCTATTCCATGCTGTCCCTAGAGGGGTCGTCACTTACAGTGCGGCATTGAGTCACTGAGTGAGTCTTTCCTGCTGGGTTGGCGACCCCTTGGTCTGCTGCCGTGAGAGGAGAATTCTTTGTGATTGCTATTACTCGGCCTTGTCTCAGGATGGTAAGTTGGTGGGTTGAAGATATCCTTAGTTGGTGTGGGGCTGTGCTTTGGAAAGTGGGTGGGGTTATAGTCCTGCTGTTTGGCCCTGTGCTGGGGGTATCATCGGATGGCCACAATGTCTCCTGACCCTGTCTCAGCTCAGTTATTTAATGCTGCAGTAGTTTATGTGTCGGGGGGCTAGGGTCAGTCTGTTATATCTCAGTACTTTTCCGGTGTCTATGTGAATTTAAGTATGCTCTCTTAATTCTCTCTCTCTCTCGGAGGAGGACCTGGCGATGATGACTCCTTGCTGTCCCCAGTCCACTGGCTGTGCGCTGTCCAGTTTCAAACTGTTCTGCCTGCGGCTATGGAACCTGACCTGTTATCGGACGTGCTACCTGTCCCAGACCTGTTTTTTTCAACTCTCTAGAGACAGCAGGAGCGGTAGAGATACTCTTAATGATTTGGCTATGAAAAGCAACTGACATTAAACTCCTGAGGTTGACTCTGTTTGCACCCTCGACAATACTGTGATTGATTTTATATTTTATGAAACATTTATAACATCTTGCCATGTTCTTGTTATAATTCTCCCACCGCACAAGCGCAGAAGAGGATGTGCCACCGCCTTGATTAAGCGCCCCCTGGTTCTCTAGGTTTCTTCGGGTTTTGCGCTTTCTATGGAGTTTTTCCAGCCACGTGCTCTTTCTACACCGCAATGCTTGCTTTTGGGGGTTTTCAGCTGGGTTTCTATTACAGCCATTTAAATATAGCTGATGTAAAAAGGGCTATATAAATAAATTTGATTTGATTTATTGTTGCTCCTTAATTATTTGTTGTTTTAAAAATATATATATATATATTTTTTCTTCACTTCAGTTCATTTTAGTAAATACTTTCTTAACACTTCTTAAAGCTGCATTGTTGGTTAAGGGCTTGTAAGTAAGCATTTCACTGTAAGGTCTACAGCTGTTGTATTCGGCGCATCTGACAAATAACATTTGATTTGATTGATTTGATTTGTCCTAAAAGAGACGGTGTTTCCTAAAGGCCTGATTGTGTTCACAAAAACACAGCCCCTGTATCAACTTCCCCTTGCCTCCACACACACACACACACACACACACACACACACACACACAACCTCTCCCTTGAGGCTGCTTTATACTGAGAGTGGCTCTCAGGACTAAGGTGTCATGCGTGTGGGCACACACACACACACACCCGCACACACACACAAGTCACTATTCTCCCTCCATCCCCTTCTCCTTCTTCCTAAGTCACTGTTCTCCCTCCATCCCCCTCTCCTTCTTCCTAAAGTACTATTCTCCCTCCATCCCCCTCTCCTTCTTCCTAAATTACTATTCTCCCTCCATCCCCCTCTCCTTCTTCCTAAATTACTATTCTCCCTCCATCCCCTTCTCCTTCTTCCTACGTCACTGTTCTCCCTCCATCCCCCTCTCCTTCTTCCTAAATTACTATTCTCCCTCCATCCCCTTCTCCTTCTTCCTAAGTCACTATTCTCCCTCCATCCCCCTCTCCTTCTTCTACCTGTTAGTGAGCTGTGTTCTGTTCCCTTCACTACCTCATTCTCTACCTCTGTTATTTCAGGAGGGGACAATACAGCAAAGCTAAGCAGGACTTAGAGGAGGAGAAACATTTAAACCCAGGTAAGACCACACACACAAACAAACATGGCCGAGCACATACTCATGTGGGCATCCCTCTATCCCTTCCAATTTATTTTCTCAAACCATCTCCATTCCCCCCCTCCTTCCCTCCCCCTCTCCATCTGAAGGTGTGAGGATATACGTGGACCCCTTCACCTATGAGGACCCGGACCAGGCTGTCCATGAGTTTGCCAAAGAGATTGACGCCTCCAACATACACATAGAGAAAGTAATTGGCATCGGTAAGGGAGCCTGACACACACACTGATAATAAGTCATCAAGGTGTGTGTGTGTGTGTGTGTGTGTGTGTGTGTGTGTGTGTGTGTGTGTGTGTGATGTGTGTGTGTTGTGTGTGTGTGTGTGTTGTGTGTGTGTGTTGTGTGTGTGTGGTGTGTTGTGGTGTTGGAGTGTGAGTTTGGGGAGGTGTGTAGTTTTTATACTGTGTGTATCTGTGTGTGTTGTTGATGGAGTTTGGGGAGGTGTCGTAGTTATTGATATTGTGTTTCATGTTGTGTGTTTAGGTGAGTTTTGGGAGTGGGTAGGTTTATTTATACTGTGTGGTATCTGTGTGTGTTGTAGGTGAGTTTGGGGAGGTGTGTAGTTATTTTACTGTGTGTATCTTGTGTGTTGTAGGTGAGTTTGGGGAGGTGTGTAGTTATTTAACTGTGTGTATCTATGTGTGTTGTAGGTGAGTTTGGGGAGGTGTGTAGTTATTTATACTGTGTGTATCTTGTGTGTTTGTAGGTGAGTTTGGGGAGGTGTGTGTTATTATACTGTGTGTATCTAGTGTGCGTTGTAGGTGAGTTTGGGGAGGTGTGTAGTTATTTTTGTGTGTATCTATTGGTTTGTAGGTTGATTTTGGGGAGTGTGTAGTTATTTATACTGTGTGTATCCTGTGTGTCTGTAGGTGAGATTTGGGGAGGTGTGTAGTTATTTTATACTGTGTGTATCTGTGTGTTGTAGGTGAGTTTGGGGAGGTGTGTAGTTATTTATACTGTGTTTATCTATGTGCGTTGTAGGTGAGTTTGGGGAGGTGTGTAGTTATTATAACTGTGTTATCTATTGGTTGTAGGTGAGTTTGGGGAGGTGTGTAGTTTTTATACTGTGTTATCTATGTGTGTTGTAGGTGAGTTTGGGGAGGTGTGTAGTTATTTAACTGTGTGTATCTATGTGGTTGTAGGTGAAGTTGGGGAGGTGTGTAGTTATTTATACTGTGTGTATCTATGTTGTGGTTGTGGTGAGTTTGGGGAGGTGTGTATTATTTATATTGTGTGTATCTTGTGTCGTTGTAGGTGAGTTTGGGGGAGGTGTGTATTATTTACTGTGTGTATCTATGTGTTGTGTAGGTGAGTTTGGGGAGGTGTGTAGTTATTATATCTGTGTTGTATCTATATGTGTTGTAGGGAGTTTGGGGAGGTGTGTAGTTATTTATACTTGTGTGTGTGTTGTAGGTGAGTTTGGGGAGGTGTGTAGTTATTTATACGTGTGTATCTGTGTGTGTTGTTAGGTGAGTTTTGGGGAGGTGTGTAGTTATTTATATGTGTGTATCTATGTGTTTAGGTGAGTTTGGGGGAGGTGTGTAGTTATTTATACTGTGTGTATCTATGATGTGTTGTAAGGTGAGTTGTTGGGGAGGTGTGTAGTTATTTATACTGTGGTGTATCTGTGTGTGTTGTAGGTGAGTTTGGGGAGCGTGTGTAGTTATTTAATACTGTGTGTGTATCTTGTGGGGTTGTCTAGGTGAGTTTGGGGAGGTGTGTGTTATTATACTGTGTGTCTCTATAATCGTTTGTAGGTGAAGTTTGGGAGGTGGTGTAGTTAATTTATACTGTGTTGATGTATCTGTGTGTTGTAGGTGAGTATTTGGGGAGGGTGTGGTAGTTAATTTATACTGTGGTGTTATCTGTGTGTGTTTGTAGGTGAGTTTGGGGAGGTGGTGTAGTGTATTTATACTGTGTGGTAATCTGTGTGCTGTTTTGTAGTTGAGTTTGGGGGAGTGGTTGTAGTTATTTATACTCGTGTGTATTGATGTGTGTTTGTAGTGAAGTTGGGGAGGTTGTGTAGTTTTTTATACTGGTGTGTTCTGTGTGGTGTTGTAAGGTGAGTTTTGGGGAGGTGTGTAGTTTATTTATAACTGTTGTATTGTGTGGTGTTTGTAAGGTGAGTTGGGGAGTGTTAAGTTTTTTTATACTGTGTGTATCTGTGTGTGTTGTAGGTGAGTTTGGGGTAGGTGTGTAGTTATATTCTATACTGTGTGTATTCTTGTGTGTTTGTAGGTGAGTTGGGGAGGTTTGTGTGTTATTTATACGTGTGTATCTTGTGTGTTTGTAGGTGGAGTTGGGGAGGGCTGTGTAGTTATTTTATAACTGTGTGTATCTATGTGTGTTGTAGGTGAGTTTGGGGAGGTGTGTAGGTTATTTTATACTGTGTGTACTGGTTGTGCGTTGTAGGTGAGTTTGGGGAGGGTTGTGGTAGTTAATTGATTTGTGTTTTATCCTGTGTGCGTTGTAGGTGAAGTTGTTTGGGGAGGTGTGTAGTTATTTATGACTGCTCGTGGTAGATTGTGTGCGTTGTAAGGTGAGTTTGGGGAGGTGTGTAGTTATTTGATATTGTGTTTATCTGTGTGCGTTGTAGGTGAGGTTTGGGGAGGTTGTAGTTATTTATTACTGTGTTATTATGTGTGTTGTAGGTGAGTTTGGGGAGGTGTGTGTTATTTGTTTGTGTTTTTATTCTGTGTGTGTTGTAGGTGAGTTTGGGGAGGTGTGTGTTATTCATGACTGCTGGTGTATCCTTGTGTGTTGTCAGGTGAGTTTGGGGAGGTGTGTAGTTATTATCACTGTGTGTATCCTATGTGGGTGTTGTAAGGTGAGTTTTGGGGAGGTGTGTAGTTATTTATCTGTGTGTAAATCTATGTGTGTTGGTACGGTGAGTTTTTGGGGGAGGGTGTGGTTAGTTATTTATACTGTGTGTATCTATGATGTGTGTTTGTGGTGGAGTTTGGGAGAGGTGTGTAGTTATTTTATACTGTGTGTATCTTATGTGCGTTTTGTAGTGAGTTTTGGGTGAGGTGTGTAGTTATTGATATTGTGTTTATCTGTGTGTTTGTGTAGGTGGTTTGGGAAGGTGTGTAGTTTATTCATACTGTGTTGTATTTATGTGTGTTGAAGGTGAGTTTGGGGGAGTGTGTAGTTATTATCGTGTAGTATTTCTATGTGTGTTGTAGGTTGAGTTTGGGGAGGTGTGTAGTTTATTTAATACCTGTGGGTATCTATGTGGTGGTTGTGGTGAGTTTTTTGGGGGAGGTGTGTAGTTATTTTATACTGTGTTGTATCTATGTGTGTTGTAGGTGAGTTTGGGGAGGTGTGTAGTTATTTATACTGTGTGTATCTATGTGCGTTGTAGTGAGTTTGGGAGGTGTTGTAGTTATTTATACTGTGTGTATCTTATGTGTGTTGTAGGTGAGTTTGGGGAGGTGTGTAGTTATTTATACTGTGTGTATCTTATGTGCGTTTGTAGGTGAGTTTGGTTGGGGAGGTGTGTAGTTATTTATACTGTGTGTATCTATATGTGTTGTAGGTGAGTTTGGGAGGTGTGTAGTTATTTTATACTGTGTGTATCTGTGTCGTTGTAGGTGAGTTTGGGGAGGTGTTAGTTATTTATACTGTGTGTATCTGTGTGTGTTGTAGGTGGAGTTTGGGAGGTGTGTAGTTATTATACTGTGTGTATCTATGTGCGTTGTAGGTGAGTTTGGGAGGTGTGTAGTTATTTATACTGTGTGTATCTATATGTGTTGTAGGTGAGTTTGGGAGGTGTGTAGTTTTTATACTGTGTGTATCTGTGTGCGTTGTAGGTGAGTTTGGGGAGTGTGTAGTGGCCGTCTGCGGCTCCAGGGAAGAGAGAGATCTACGTGGCCATAAAGAGTCTGAAGGCAGGATATGCTGACAGACAAGGCGGGACTTCCTCTGCGAGGCCAGCATCATGGGACAGTTCGACCACCCAAACATCATCAGACTGGAGGGTGTGGTCACACGATGTGAGTGATTGACAGCTACTTTGACCAATCTAAGCAGAGATTTACAGGTTCTTTCTCTTCATTTAGAAAGTAAAAGCAGGGAACCCAAAACTGATCTTTGTGGAACTCCACCTGGCTTAATCGCTGCTTGGTTGTCTCCTGTTCAGGTAAACCAGTGATGATCATCACAGAGTACATGAGAATGGATCCCTCAACACCTTCCTCAGGGTAAGAAGGAGAACGAGAAGAGAGTCTGTGTCTTTGTGTTCATACTGTAAACTCTATTCTAATGTCTATATTGTCTTTCTCCATTAGAAACACGACGGTCAGTTCACAGTGATCCAGCTGGTGGGCATGCTGCGTGGCATCGTGTCGGGCAGAAGTACCTGTCTGACATGAGCTACGTTCACCGAGACCTGGCCGCCCGCAACATCCTGGTCAACAGCAACCTGGTGTGTAAGGTGTCTGACTTCGGCCTGTCACGAGTACTGGAGGACGACCCTGAGGCAGCATACACCACACGGGTAAGAACACAGAAACACAGGATAGAACATAGAACAAAGAACCTAAACATGCATATTACTTGTCTGAAGTAATGATTTATTATGCAAGATAAGGTTTCAATGATTGTTAGATCACTCATCTTTTAAATGTGGGTCCTTAGCACCTGTGGATCCTAATTTCTCATTTCTCATTCTCTTCCATGTGTTACAGGAGGTGACTGGGACGTACCACTCTCCAGAGGGGAAGATCCCCATCAGATGGACTGCTCCAGAGGCCATCGCCTACAGGAAGTTCACTCCAGCCTCTGACACATGGAGCTACGGCGTGGTCATGTGGGAGGTGATGTCATATGGAGAGCGGCCATATTGGGACATGAGTAACCAGGATGTAAGCATGTGTAAAAACTCAAAAACAGGACATTCGGCTGAATGTGAGACAGAAACTAAGTTGAGCAGTTAGACAAAGTTAGTTAAACATGCTTTCTTACCCACTTGATCCCTATCTCCCCCTCTCTCTAGGTGATAAAAGCGATAGATGAGGGTTACCGTCTGCCCCCACCTATGGACTGTCCAGTTTGTCTGCACCAACTGATGTTAGACTGCTGGCAGAGAGACAGAATACACAGACCAAGTTTCACGCAGATCCTCAACATTCTGGATAAACTCATCCGCAACCCAACTACCACACTGAAGAGGACAGGAGGAGAGAGGTACACACACACACACACACACACCCAGAGGAAACCATGTCTTTCATTGCAGGCCCTTTCAATGTTTTTTCAGCATAACATGGACTCACTATAACTCATTATTTCTTTATATCTCTGTGCAGGCCTGTTCCCACTCTGTTGGAGCCTGTAGGAGGTCCAGAGTTTGTGTCAGTGTGGTCAGTAGAATACTGGCTCCAGGCTATAGGGATGGACATGTACAGAGACATCGTCACTGCTGCTGGATACACCAGTCCTGACAGCCTGCTAACCCTCACACAGCAGTGAGTCAGTTTCTCTCTCTCTCTCTCTCTGTCTCTCTCTGTCTCTCTCACCCCCTCTCAATTCAAGGGGCTTTATTGGCATGAGAAACATATGTTAACCATGCCAAAGCAAGTGAAGTAGATAATATACAAAAATGAAATGAACAGTAAACATTACACTCACAGAAGTTCCAAAAGAATAAAGACATTACAAATGTCATATTATGTATATATACAGTGTTGTAACAATGTGCAAATGGGTAAAGTACAGAAGGGAAAATAAATAAATATAAACATTGGTTGTATTTACAATGGTGTTTGTTCTTCACTGGTTGCCCTTTTCTTGTGGCAACAGGTCACAAATCATGCTGCTGTGATGGCACACTGTGGTATTTCACCCAGTAGATATGGGAGTTTATCAAAATTGGGTTTGTTTTTTCGAATTCTTTGTGGATCTGTGTAATCTGAGGGAAATATGTGTCTCTAATATGGTCATACATTTGGCAGGAGGTTAGGAAGTGCAGCTCAGTTTCCACCTCATTTTGTGGGCAGTGTGCACATAGCCTGTCTTCTCTTGAGAGCCAGGTCTGCCTACGGCGTCCTCTCTCAATAGTCTCTCTCTGTCTCTCCTATTCTCTCGCTCTTTCTCTTTCTCTCTCTTTCTTTTTGTGTGTCCGTGTGCATGCTCTGTTCAACTCCCAACATGCCTAATTGTGTGTTGTACTATGTTTACAGGGACATGGCCAGTATAGGAATCGTCACACCATCACACCAGGACCAGATCCTTGCCAGTGTGCAGCAGGTATTGCTGTCCCACATGCAACAAATACAGGACCAGATGCAGGACAGTATGGTTCCCGTCTGAGCCAGTGAATGGATATAAAACAGAGACGTTTACGTCAGCCATGCACTTTAGGTTGACATGTTCATAAGGAATAACGTCAACAAACAAACCCTACAACAGAAAATATGAACGGAGGAGAGAAAAGAGGCACTTTTATAAACCATATAACCTTAGGGCATAGTTCAGAGGATTGACCTGAGGCTGAAGAAGCTGTTGAAGAGGTTCCCTGTGTGTTTCAGTGGAACCAACGGAACTTTCCGTCTCTTGTTCTGTTTACTTTTTGTACATATGTGTCTGTAAAAAAAAGAAATTCAACTGCTCTTAATTCTTTTCTTTTTTTGGTGACTTTGTGACACGACAATGTTTGTCACGGTCATCCTGACTTTTAAGTCATGTGCGAAACGTTTCTGTAGTTTGTTTAGAGTTCGGCTGGGCGATATGACCTAAAAATGATTATTAGATTATTATTTTTTCATATTTATGGGAGGTTTTCTCTAAATAAGYGTTGTTGTATATACATAAAGGTAAAATACACTACATTTCACTAATTATTGTATTATTTTATCAAAATAGTTTAACCTTCTTTTTTTGCAATAATCACTGATATGGCTTTCAAGTCTGTCTATGAAAATGCAATTTTTGTTACAAATGTAATAACCAGAAGCATGCATAATGCACATTCACTAATAATGACTAACTTCTTGTAGAAGGCATTTCAGAAGATTGTTTATAATCTCTCAAGCACCAGTCCACGTCCTAGTGAGTAGCCAGGTAATCTTTATATTTCAAATTTTGCCAACTTGGATTTATTTGCTAGCTTACAAGGCAGAACAGTTGAATTGTTATCGCCTCCCATTGTTATGGCAGAGACATGAGCATCTCGTCATTATATACAGATCTCTGGTGTAAATGGGAAGGTGCACACAGCACAGAAGGAGCGAAGGAGACGAGACCAAAAAGACAACATGAGAACAAGCGGATATAAGAATGTTATCAAAAAAATAACTTGATTTTGCAATACAGGCATTTGGAATATCGCGCAAAAAGATTAATTCAAATTAATTTGATATATTGCCCAGCCCTAGTTCAGTGGTGCCAATGTTTTCTGTTCAGATAAACTTTTGTTTTTGATCTCCACTACACAAACAGAATATATGTCTCCAATTTGCCACATATGCATTTCAGGACCACACTACTCATTAATCTCTAATACAATATAAGCACTCCAACTCCCATAACCACTAAGGAGTAGTCCATCCATTGAACTTTGTTGACAAGTACTAATAAGTGCTACATCCATTCATCAACAAGGACTTGTAAGTTTATAGTGAAGCAGAGTTCAATGAATAAAACCAGGAGTTGAATGTCCACCAAGTATGGCCTAAGGCATTTCATATGACTACGATAGTCTATATTTTGTCATTGTGCAAATGTGCTGTTTATCATATTTGAATCGTGACAGAATGTTGGCAAATTTTCAGCTGGTAGAGGAGAGATGTTTTAGCTGTTGTGGAGCGTTGGGCTCTATCTGAAACATTTGAAGGATGTCTGAAAGTCAACAGAAACTTAAAGGACAAGCTGAGAAAGTGTAGTTCTGAAGCATCACGCTGTGTGTGCGTGCGTGCGTCCTTGTCTTTGAGGACCAGTTTTGGATATGCAAAGCCAGGAAGACAGGGAGGAGAGTGTTATGTGATAGAATTTATTGTGCCAAGCTCTCAATGCCTTTTTTATTGAGGATGAACACACTAACAATGGTTTTATCTAGTCAACGATTAGCATATACTGTAGGTATTCTATGTCTTTGTAAATATAATTGTTTGAAAATGAATTCAGGTACATGAAGCATTTCATTCTATTTATAGTCTTCTAATTATCTGGGTTGTAAATTGTAAAATAGGAATATGGAAAATGACTGACTGACATATTGTATTGTAATAAATGTCCAAACTGAGATGGGCTGCTTCTGTCAGAACTTATTTTTGCCACAGATGCGGCAGAGTGTGTGTGACTGGGAAGTGTGTGTATGTTTGTGTGTATGTAACGACGTGAAGAGTGTTCACTAGTGTGTTCTGGCCAGCGGCGGCAAAGCCAGGTGGATTCAAGTGAAGGGTGCTGGGAGGCGTTCTGTTAAAACGTTCAGTGGTGTGGAGAGTGCCATCTGCTAAACACACAATGTGACACACATACACACACACACACATACACACACACCCACACATACACACAAACCCACAACAGGAGAGAACTACACATGGACAGAATAGGACAGGGGACTAACATACATAGCAGTACAGAACATGGTGTACTCAGGGATATGTGTCACTGGAGCAACTGCTTGCACAAAACCAAACCTCAATTTCACATTCAAATCTGGGATATTTGTTCATTTGATTTTGGATGGAATAAAATTCTTGCCAGCTGGAGACAACAGCAAATCACCTTGGATACGCAGACATTCTACACCAGGGTTTTGCATAGGATCTGACTGACACGGACACACACACACATCTGCCCTGTGGGTTAGGGGTGCGGGGCAGAGATATGCTGTGACAGTCTTTTTGAAGAGTTGATCCCGTTAACGGCCTTAGACACTGCTTTCTCACACAAAACACACCCTGTCATATGAATACAGGCGCACCCACTCTACCATTCTAATAGAGTTTGAGGGATACCCAAGCACCAAGCTAGACACCAGTTACTAATCTGCCTGTCTGTCTCTGCAAGAAACCATATTAAGAGAAAGGATTTTCTCTCTCTCTCTCTCTCTCTCTCTCTCTCTCTCTCTCTCTCTCTCTCTCTCTCTCTCTCTCTCTCTCTCTCTCTCTCTCTCTCTCTCTATGCCCCCCTATCTCCCTCTCTCTTTCTCCCTCTCTCTGTAGGGTGTCATTGTGGTCTTTTGGTCACTAGATTAGTGTGGTAATAGAACAGGCTAATCCCGCCTGGTCTTACACGGGGGAGTGGCAGTGGGGTGTCTTTTAATAGCCAGCCAACCATACCCTAATGTATGTGTGACTGGGAGGAGAGAGACAGGGTTTAGATACACACACACACACACACACACACACACACACACAGAGGCATGCACACAAACACACACACACACAGCCAGGGTTTAAATATATTTCCATTTAAATGCATCACCTCATTGACCAATGCAATGCCAGAGGCATTCCCACGGTAAACCTGGTGTGTATGTGCTTTGTGTGTGTATGTGCATGCAAGTGTGTATGTCCGCTGGTACTGGTAGAGAGAGGTGCCAGGCAGTCCTCCAAGTGTAAATTAGCTTATATCCACACCATGAAATTATTTCTTATCCTGGTTCAATCTCCAATACTTCTTAATATATGTATTGAAGATGCGAGGAGATAAGAGAAAAAGATAGGAGAGGAGGAAAGAGAAAATGGGAGGAGGGAAGAGGAGAGGAGAGAAAGGAAGGGAAGAGGACAGGATGGAAGAGAGGACAGGAGGGGAGAGCAGAGAAGAGGAGATGAGGGAAGAGGAGAGGAGGGGAGAAGAGAGGAGAGGAAAGGAAAGGAAAGAAAATGAGACTTTCTGTCATACACTGTAGATAGAATTGAGTCCCCTCCCCCTTCTCTCTCTTTCTCTTTCTCYTTCTCTCTCACCATCCTGGTGTAGCCACCTGTCCAATTTGGCAACCTGTGCTCCCCTCATTACTAAAGCCACTGACTCGAGTCATGTGATCCATGTCCCCTGCTGCCAGTGGACAGGTAACATCTGACAGACATTAAAAGCTGACTAATGAGTCTGAGATAGACATTAGGAGACAATTAATGAGTCTGAAGTAGCATCTTACTACAGCACTTTTTACCCTAAAAAGCTGCTTAGTCCAGTCAGTTTGGTAATAGCTCTATGACTTCTTACTTTTCTGCTGAATAGTTATCTGGAATACTTAAAATAGCAAAAAACTTATAATGGAGTCTCGTCAATGGGATTACGTGGTTAAAATGAAAACCTCAGAGTAGAAATGCTGATATAGGACCAGTTTTGTCTTTTAGATGATAATTCATAAATTGACAAGGGGGACCTGATTCTAGAGCAGCAATCCAGAGATGCAGTGTGAATACGGACCCAGAGTTGAGGAATCCTGGTCTTGAGGTCATAGAGGATCACTGAGGGGAGGGGCTAGTTCTCAGTGTCAGGGGATGGAGGGTGTGGTCAGCAGACCTCCCACGTCTCTGTTATGGCCTACCCAGAATCCCCTTGGCGATACCAGTGTGATTAACACTAATCCTGCTGCTATTTACACAACAGCCTCCACCGTTACAATGTTACCACCAATTCCCAATCACCTTCACACACTACAAGCCCCAGTTCTCCTTCAACCCAGAAAAGCTCTCTTTAAGACGTACACAGCCATGCAAGCACATATTCACATGCACACACAGCCATGCACGCACATATTCACATACACACAGCCATGCACGCACATATTCACATGCACACAGCCATGCACGCACATATTCACATGCACACACAGCCATGCACGCACATATTCACATACACACAGCCATACACGCACATATTCACATACACAGCCATGCCAAGCACATATTCACAATAGCACACCAGCCATGCACGCACATATTCACATACACACAGCCATGCACGCACATATTCACATACACACAGCCATGCACGCACATATTCACATACACACAGCCATGCACGCACATATTCACATGCACACACAGCCATGCACGCACATATTCACATACACACACAGCCATGCACGCACATATTCACATACACACAGCCATGCACGCACATATTCACATACACACAGCCATCACGCACATATTCACATACCACACAGCCATGCACGCACATATTCACATACACACAGCCATGCACGCACATATTCACATACACACAGCCATGCAGCGCACATATTCACATACACACAGCCATGCACGCACATATTCACATACACACAGCCAATGCACGCACATATTCACATACACACACAGCCATGCACGCACATATTCACATACACACAGCATGCACGCACATATTCACATACACAACAGCCATGCACGCACATATTCACATACACACACAGCCATTGCACGCACATTTACATACACGACACAGCCATGCACGCACATATTCACATACACACAGCCATGCACGCACATATCACATACACACACAGCCATGCACGCACATATTCACATACACACAGCCATGCACGCACATATTCACATACACACACAGCCATGCACGCACTTCACATACACACACAGCCATGCACGCACATATTCACATACACACAGCCATGCACGCACATATTCACATACACACACGCTATGCACGCACATATTCACATACACCACACAGCCATGCACGCACATATTCACCATACACACAGCCATGCACGCACATATTCACTTACAACACAGCCATGCACGCACATATTCACATACACACAGCCATGCACGCACATATTCACATACACACACAGCCATGCACGCACAATTCACATACACACATGAGGAGAGAGAGGAGTTGAGAGATGCTGTTGAACTCATATTTGTTTAACTTTGCTGGTCTAGTGCCACAATGACACAGTGCAGGTTCGTTCCCCTCCATCTCCCTTTTCTCCTCTTTGTCAGTGGTGTGTTTGTGTCCACTGATTTCAGTAGTGGACCAAAGTTAAGCGTTGTAAATGGAACGTAATTTCCCTTTTTGATGCACTTTTCTCTCTAGGTGTATTCTGACTTGGAATTTAAGCATGAGATATAGCATGCCATTCACCGCTATTGGTTTGGGGCAAGAGATAAATAAAATGAAGGTGTGTCGGCAGGTGCTGTTCTACAGATTACTGCGTATTCTGACCTTGACTTAATTCCATCATATTCCCCCATCTTTCCGCTGAAGAAATGAATGAGTAGTGGAACTAAACACCGCATTCTCCATGCACTGTCATTTACAAATGGATAAGAGAGCAATTGACAAGAGCTGGGTAATGAGTAAGAATGTTTGGATAAGGGGATTGTAAATTATAAATCAAATAGAATTTACTGATTAGTTTCACCGGTCCTTTACGATCGATGGGCACAATATGAAAACCAAGTCATATCAAACTAAGCATATCAGCATATCACTATTCCACAGTGAAGTTTTATGAACTTCTGGGCTCATAACTTTATGAGAGCCAAGAGGTCAGTAGGAGCTGGGTATAGGTTCAGTGGAAGCTGGGGTTAGCAGGTCAGTGGGAGCTGGGGTTTATAGGTCAGTAGAAGCTGGGTAGAGGTCAGTAGGAGCGGGTCAGAGGTCAGTAGGAGCTGGGTAATAGGTCAGTTAGGAGCTGGGTAGAGGTCAGTAGGAGCTGGGTAGAGGTCCGTAGGAGCTGGGTTAGAGGTCAGTAGGAGCTGGGTATAAGGTCAGTAGGAGCTGGGGTATAAGGTCAGTAGGGAGCTGGGTAGAGGTCCGTAGGAGCTAGGTGGAGGGGAGGGGGCTGGGTAGAGGTCAGTAGGAGCTGGGTTAGAAGGTCAGTAAGGACTGGGTATAGGTCAGTAGGAGCTTGGGTCAGAGGTCAGTAGGAGCTGGTATAGAGTCGTCAGTAGGCAGCTGGGTAGAGGTCAGTAGGGAGCTGGGTAGAGGTCAGTAGGAGCTGGGTAGTACGGTCCGTAGGAGCTGGTAGAGGTCAGTATGGAGCTGGGGTAGTAGGTTCAGTAGGAGCTGGTAGAGGTCAGTAGGAGCTGGGTATGAAGGTCAGTAGGAGCTGGGTAAGAGGTCCGTAGGTAGCTGGGTAGAGGTCAGTAGGAGCTGGGTAGAGGTCAGTAGGAGCTGGGTACGGTCAGTAGGACTGGGGTATAGGTCAGTAGGAGCTGGGTAGAGGTCCGTAGGAGCCTGGTGGAGGGGTGCTGGGTAGAGGTCAGTAGGAGCTGGTAGATGGTCCGTAGGAGCTGGGTAGAGTGAGGATGTAGAGGCAAGCTAGAGCTGGGTATAGGTCAGTAGGAGCTGGGTATAGGTCAGTAGGAGCTGGGTAGAGGGTCAGTAGGAAGCTGGTAGAGGTCATAGGAGCTGGGATAGGTCAGTAGGAGCTGGGTAGAGGTGTAGGAGCTGGGTAGAGGTCAGTAGCGAGCGGGTAGAGGTCAGTAGGTAGCTGGGTATAGGTCAGCTAGGAGTGGGTCAGAGGTCAGTCAAGAGCTGGGTAGAGGTCAGTACGGAAGCTGGGGTAGAGGTCACGTAGGAGCTGGGTAAAGGTCAGTAGGAGCTGGGTATAGTCAGTAAGGAACTGGTAGTAGGTAGAGAGCTGGGTAGAGGTCAGTAGGAAGCTGGGTAGAGGTCAGTAGGAGCTGGGTAAAGGTCGTGGAGCTGGGTAGAGGTCAGTAGGAGCTGGGTAGAGGTCCGTAGGAGTGGGTGTAGAGGTCAGTAGGAGCTGGGTATAGGTCAGTAAGGAGCTGGGTAGAGGTCAGTAGGTAGCTGGTAGGGAGATCAGTAGGCTTGGGTAGGGTCAGTAGGAGCTGGGTAGGAGGTCCCGTAGGAGCTGGGTAGAAGGTCCCGTAGGCAGCTGGGTAGAGGTCAGTAGGACTGGGTAGAGGTCAGTAGGAGCTGGGTAGAGGTCAGTAGGAAGCTGGGTAGTAGGCAGTAGGAGCTGGGTAGAGGTCAGTAGGGGCTAGCGGTGAGGAGTATAGGTCAGTAGGAGCTGGTAGAGGTCCGTAGGAGTTCTGGGTAGAGGTCAGTAGGAGGCTGGGTATAATGGTCAGTAGGAGCTGGTAGAGGTCAGTAGGAGCTGGGTAGGAGGTCAGTAGGAGCTGGGTATAGAGGTCAGTAGGAGCTGGGTAGAAAGGGGTCCGTAGGAGCTGGGTAGAGGTCAGTAGGAGCTGGGTAGAGGTCAGTAGGAGCTGGGTAAGAGGTCAGTAGGAGCTGGGTAGAGGTCAGTAGGAGTCTGGGTATCAGTCAGTAAAGGAGCTGGGTAGAGGTCGTAGGGAGCTAGGTGCGAAGGGGGCTGGGTGAGGTCAGTCGGACTGGTATAGGTCAGTAGGAGCTGGGTGAGGTCAGTAGGAGCTGGGTAGAGGTCAGTAGGAGCTGGGTAGAGGTCACAGTAGGAGCTTTTGGGGTAGAGGTCAGTAAGGAGCGTGGGTAAGGTCACGTAGGAGCTGGGTAGAGGTCCGTAGGAGCTGGGTAGAGGTCCGTAGGAGCTGGGTAGAGGTCAGTAGGTAGCTGGGTAGGAGGTCAGTAGGAGCTGGGTAGAGGTAGTAGGAAGCTGGGTAGAGGTCAGTAGGAGCTGGGTAGGGTCAGTAGGAGCTGGTAGAGGTCCGTAGGAGCTGGGTAGAAGGTCCGTGGAGCTGGGTAGAGGTCTAGGAAGTGGAAGCAGTCGGGCTGGTAGAGTCAGTAGGGAGCTGGGTAGGAGTCGTAGGAGCTGGGGTAGAGGTCAGTAGGAGCTGGGTAGGGCAAGGCGGTCGTCAGAGGAGAAGCTGGGTATAGGCGTAGCGGCTGTAGGTAGGTCCATGTAGGAGCTGGGTAGAGGTCCGTAGGAGCCTGGGTAAGAGGTCAGTAGGAGCTGGGTATAGGTCAGTAGGCGGAGCTGGGTAGATGTCAGTAGGAAGCTGGGGTAGAGGTCAGTAGGAGCTGGGTGAGGGTCAGTAGGAGGCTGGGTAGAGGTCCGTAGGAGCTGGGGTAGGAGGTCAGTAGGAGCTGGGTAGAGGTCAGTAGAGAGCTGGGTAGAGGTCAGTAGGGAGCTGGGTAGAGGTCCAGTAGGAGCTGGAGAGTCAGTAGAGCTGGGTAAGAAGGGTCCGTAGGAGCTCAGGTGGAGGGGGCTGGGTAGAGGTCAGTAGGAGTGTATTAGGTCAGTAGGTAGC
This sequence comes from Salvelinus sp. IW2-2015, assembly GCF_002910315.2. Classification (NCBI taxonomy): domain Eukaryota; kingdom Metazoa; phylum Chordata; class Actinopteri; order Salmoniformes; family Salmonidae; genus Salvelinus; species Salvelinus sp. IW2-2015. Next base: position 33,443,576 of record NC_036871.1, on the reverse strand, counting down.
TGGTAGAGGTCAGTAGGTTACGCTGGGTCAGAGGGTCAGTAGGACGCTGGGTAGAGGTCAGTAGGAGCTGGGTAGAGGTTCAGTAGGAGCTGGGTAGAGGTCCGTAGGAGCTGGGTAGAAGGTTCCGTAGGCAGCTGGGTAGATGGTAGTAAGGAGCTGGGTAGAGTCAGTAGGGGAGCTGGGTATGAAGGTCAGTAGGAAGCTGGGTAAGAGGTCAGTATGGAAGCTGGGTAGATGGTCAGTAAGGAGCTGGGTAGAGGTCAGTAAGGGAAGCTGGGTAGAGGTCAGTAAGGAGCTGGGTGGAGGTCAGTAGGAGGCTGGGTATAGGTCAGTAGGAGCTTGGGTAGAGGTCGTAGGAGCTGGGTAGAGGTCATCAGGAGCCTGGGTAGAGGTCAGTAGGAGCTGGGTAGAGGTCCAGTAGAGCTGGTAGAGGCTTCAGTAGGAGGCTGGGTAGAGGTCAGTAAGGAGCTGGGTTGAGGTCAGTAGGAGCTGGGTAGGAGGTCAGTAGGAGCTGGGTAGAGGTCAGTAGGAGCTGGTACGAGGTCAGTAGGAGCTGGGTAGAGGTCCGTAGGAGCTTGGGTAAGCGGTCGTAGGAGCTGGGTAGAGGTCCGTCGGAGCTGGGTATAGGTCGTAGGAGCTTGGTAGAGGTCAGTTAGGTGAGCTGGGTATAAGGTCAGTAGGAGCTACGGTGGAGGTCAGTAGGAGCTGGGTAGACCGGGTCAGTAGGCAGCTGGGGTAGAGGTCCCGTAGGAGCTGGGTATAGGTCCGGTAGGAGCTGGGTAGAGGTCCGTAGGATCTGGGTAGAGGTCCAGTAAGGAGCTGGGTAATAGGTCCAGTAAGGAGCTGGGTAGAAAGGCATAGGCAGCTGGGTATAGGTCAGTAGGAGCTGGGTAGAGGTCCGTAGGAGCTGGGTAGAGGTCCGTAGAGGCTGGGTAGAGCGGGGGGGGGCAGCCTGATCCCTAGAAGTACACTTTGATTTCGTACATTTAAAAAGGTCCCCAAAATGTCGATAATATGCCTTCCTCTTAAACAATTGTCCAGCACTGGGAGCAAACTGATGATCTCAGAGCCAGAGCGCGCTGCTCAGACCAATGCTCCACTGCAATGCTCTAGCAAGCCGTGATCATAGTTGATGATAGTTGATGGAAACACATTGTTTTTAATTATTTTGTTTTCAAGCTTCCCCAAAACATAGACCTAACCATAATCACTCAAAATGAATGCCTAAACTGTTAACCTTTCAGCTGTTTCTGTTTTAACCCTGTTAGGGATGTTAATATGGCGCCGTAGAGGATGGCTGATGTTTTACTTGTTCGTAATCAATTGTGCTATTTTGTTCGTTTTTTGCGTTGTTTGTATCTTATTTTCTACATAATGTTGCTGCTACCGTCTCTTATGACCAAAAATAGCTTCTGGACATCAGAACTGGGATGACTCACCTTAAATTGGAAGAAGATTTTTCCTTTAACAAATCCGACGAGAAAGATATACTGCTGTCCCGGAAAAAGSCCCAGATCCCCATCATTTGCRTGAAGAAAAGACAGAAGAAAAGAGGAAGCAGATCGGGCTGCCTTTTGAGAATCCATAGGCGAGCGAGTAAACTCCCACAGCCATCAATTCTACTTGCTAACATGCAATCATTGGAAAATAAAATTGATGACCTACTATTATCCTACCAACGGGACATTAAAACCTCTCTGGGATATGTGGGACGCTAGCGTCCCACTTGGCCAAAAGCCAGTAAAAATGCAGAGCGCCAAATTCAAATAAATTACAATAAAAATCTAACTTTCATGAAATCACACATGCAATACACCAAATTAAAGCTACACTTGTTGTGAATCCAGCCAACTTTTCAAATTTCAAATAGGCTTTTCGGCGAAAGCAAATGATGCTATTATCTGATGATAGCACCATAGTAAACAAAGAGAGAGAAGCATATTTCAACCCTGCATGCACGACMCAAAACGTAGAAATAAAAATATAATTCATGCCTTACCTTTGACAAGCTTCTTTTGTTGGCACTCCAATATGTCCCATAAACATCACACACGGTTCTTTTGTTCGATTAATTCCGTCGATATATATCCAAAATGTCCATTTATTTGGCGCGTTTGATCCAGAAAAGCACCGGTTCCAACTTGCTCAACGTGACTACAAAGTATCTCAAAAGTTACCTGTAAACTTTGCCAAAACATTTCAAACTACTTTTGTAATACAACTTTAGGTATTGTTTAACGTAAATAATCGATCAAATTGAAGACGGGATGATCTGTGTTCAATACAGGAGGAAAACAAACTGTAGCTAGCTTTCTGGTCACGCACCTCTATCTAACAGTACACAAGTTACCCTCATTCTGGATGGCCGTACTTCTTCATTACACAAAGGGAAAGAACTCAACCAATTTCTAAAGACTGTTGACATCCGGTGGAAGCGGTAGGAACTGCAAGAAGGTCCCTTAGAAATTTGGATTCCCAATGAAAACTCATTGAAAAGAGAGTGACCTCAAAAAAAAAACATCTGAATAGTTTGTCCTCGGGGTTTCGCCTGCTAAATCATTTCTGTTATACTCACAGACATGATTCAAACAGTTTTAGAAACTTCAGAGTGTTTTCTATCAAAATCTACTAATAATATGCATATCTTATCTTCTGGGGGTGAGTAGCTGGCAGTTGAATTTGGGTATGCTTTTCATCCAAACGTGAAAATGCTGCCCCCTATCCTAGAGACGTTTTAAGAACTGTAATATCTTATGTTTCACAGAGTCGTGGCTGAATAACGACATGGATAATATAGAGCTGGAGGGATTTTCCATGCACCGGCAGAACAGAGAAGCTACGTCTGGTAAGACGAGGGGTAGGGGTGTGTGTMTTTTTGTCAATAACAGCTGGTGAGCGATGTCTAATATTAAAGGTAGAGTACCTTATGATAAGCTGTAGACCACACTATCTACCAAGAGAGTTATCATCTATATTATTCGTAGCCGTCTATTTACCACCACAGACTGATGCTGGCACTTAGACCGCAATCAACCAACTCTATAAGGCCATAAGCAAACAAGAAAATGCTCACCCAGAAGCGGCGCTCCTAGTGGCCAGGGACTTTAATGCAGGCAAAATTATATCAGTTTTACCAAATTTTTACCAGCGTGTCACATGTGCAACCAGAGGAAAAACTCCAGACCACCTTTACTCCACACACAGAGATGCATACAAATCTGACCATAATTCTATCCTCCTGATTCCTGCTTACAAGCAAAAACTAAAGCAGGAAGTACCCGTGACTCGCTCAATACGGAAGTGGTCAGATAATGCGGATGCTAAGCTACAGGACTGTTTTGCTAGCACAGACTGGAATATGTTCCAGGATTCATCCAATGGCATTGAGGAGAATACCACCTCAGTCACTGGCTTCATCAATAAGTACATCGACGTCATCCCCACAGTGACCGTACGTACATATCCCAACCAGAAGCCATGGATTACAGGCAACATCTGCATCGAGCTAAAGGCTAGAGCTGCCGCTTTCAAGGAGCGGGACACTAATCCGGACCCCTATAAGAAATTCCGCTATGCCCTCTGACGAACCATCAAACAAGCAAAGCATCAATACAGGATTTAGATTGAATCCTACTACACCGGCTCTGATGCTCGTCGGATGTGGCAGGGCTTGAAAACTATTATGGACTACAAAGGGAAACCCAGAAGCGAACTGCCCAGTGACGCGAGCCTACCAGGTTAGCCTTTTATGCTCGCTTCGAGGCAAGCAACACTGAAGCATGAACAAGAGCACCAGCTGTTCTGGATGACTGTGTGATAACGCTCTCGGTAGCCGATGTGAGCAACCCCTTCAAACAGGTCAACATTCACAAGGCCGCAGGGCCAGATAGATTACCAGGACGTGTACTCCGAGCATTCGTTGACCAACTGGCAAGTGTCTTCACTGACATTTTCTACCTCTCCCTGACTGAGTCTGTAATGCCTACATGTTTCAAGCAGACCACCATAGTCCCTGTGYCCAAGGAAGTGAAGGTAGCCTGCCTAAACCTTTTCCCCCTCAGGAGACTGAAAAGATTTGGTATGGGACCCCAGATCCTCAAAAAGTTATACAGCTGCACCATCGAGAGCATCCTGACCGGTTGCATCACCGCCTGGTATGGCAACTGCTCGGCATCTGACCGTAAGGCGCTAAAGAGGGTAGTGTGTACGGGTCAGTACATCACTAGGGCCAAGTTTCCTGCCATCCTTGTCAGAGACTCCAGTCACCCAAGTCATAGACTGTTTTCTCTGCTACCACATGGCAAGCGGTACCAGAGCGCCAAGTCTAGGACCAAAAGGCTCCTTAACAGCTTCTACCCACAAGCCATAAGACTGCTGATAATTAATCAAATGGCCACTGGTCTATTACATTGACCCCACCATTGCTGGTACTCACTGTTATTATCTATGCATAGCCAATTCACCCCTACCCACAGTTGAAATCGGAAGTTTACATACACCTTAGCCAAATACATTTAAACTCAGTTTTTCACAATTCCTGACATTTAATCCGAGTAAAAATTCCCTGTCTTAGGTCAGTTAGGATCACCACTTTCTTTTAAGAATGTGAAATGTCAGAATAATAGTAGAGAGAATGATTTATTTCAGCTTTAATTTCTTTCATCACATTCCCAATGGGTCAGAAGTTTACATGCACTCAATTAGTATTTGGTAGCATTGCCTTTAAATTGTTCAATTTGGATCAAACGTTTCGGGTAGCCTTCCACAAGCTTCCCACAATAAGTTGACAGAGCTGGTGTAACTGAGTCGGGTTTGTAGGCCTCCTTGCTCACACACGCTTTTTCAGTTCTGCCCACACATATTCTATAGGATTGAGGTCAGGGCTTTGTGATGGCCACTCCAATACCTTGACTTTGTTGTCCTTAAGCCATTTTGCCACAACCTTGGAAGTATGCTTGGGGTCAATGTCCATTTGGAAGACCCATTTGCAACCAGGCTTTAACTTCCTGACTGATGTCTTGAGATGTTGCTTCAATATATCCACATCATTTTCCGTCCTCATGATGCCATCTATTTTGTGAAGTGCACCAGTCCCTCCTGCAGCAAAGCACCCCCACAACATGATGCTGCCACCCCCGTGTTTCACGGTTGGGATGGTGTTCCTTGGCTTGCACGCATCCCCCTTTTTCCTCCAAACATAACGATGGTCATTATGGCCAAACAGTTCTATTTTTGATTCATCAGACCAGAGGACACTTCTCCAAAAAGTACGATCTTTGTCCCCATGTGCAGTTGCAAACCGTAGACTGGCTTTTTTTATGGCGGCTTTGGAGCAGTGACTTCTTCCTTGCTGAGCGGCCTTTCAGGTCTAATTCCTGAGCGGGATGACGGCTGCGTGGTCCCATGGTGTTTATACTTGCGTACTATTGTTTGTACAGATAAACGTGGTACCTTCAGGCGTTTGGAAATTGCTCCCAAGGATGAACTACTACTACTATGGAGGTCTACATTTTTTTGTCTGAGGTCTTGGCTGATTTCTTTTGATTTCCCCATGATGTCAAGCAAAGAGGCACTGAGTTTGAAGGTAGCCCTTAAAATACATCCACAGGGACACCTCCAGTTGACTCAAATKATGTCAATTAGCCTATCAGAAGCTTCTAAAGCCATGACATCACAAGAAATTTGTGGAGTGGTTGAAAAACTAGTTTTAGTGACTCCAACCTAGTCTATGTAAACTTACAACTTTAACTGTACATGTACAAATTATGTCTAACCTGTACCCCTGCACACTGACTCGGTACTGGTACCCCCTACATACAGCCTCGTTAATGTTATGTTATTGTGTTACTTTTTATAATTTTTTACTTTAGTTTATTTGGTAAATATTTTCTTAACTCTTCTTGAACTGCACTGTTGGTTAAGGGCTTGTGAGTAAGCATTTCACAGAGAGGTCTACACTTGTATTTGGCGCATGTGATAAATAAAGTTTGATTTGATTTGAACCACGCAGCATTACAGTTTTTTACAATCACTTTGGCACTAATTTCAGAACCTTGTGGTCATTTTTCAAAACTCTAGACACAAAACTCGAAACGGTCATCACTTGTAACACAGGCTGTCCAATGTTCAAAATATTGCATTGTGCATTTATATCTTTAAAGAAACCTTGCACTTGCAGAATCATTGGTTCAAATAACTCATTTATCATGAAATACCATGGGAACATTCATTTAGGTCACCCACACACAAGATACCGATAGTTTCACTGTGTAGTTGTTTGTACAATCATTAAATATTGTAGTACAAAATGTGACACATATTTCATTATGCTACTACACGTAAATACATCACTGTAAACGGACTAGTAGAGAAAATACTACAGGAACAGTGGAATCATTGAACAAAATATGAAATTCATTGACGAAATACAATAAAATCACAACATTGGTTTCTTTGAATCAAAGCAGAAATAATTAGCTACAAAAAACGGAAAAAAAACTACAGTAAAACGTAAACTGCAGTGTTCCTCACCTGGTTTACTGTAAAAAGCAGAACAAAAGATTGATTACTGTACTTCTATATTTCCCTCAACCGTGTCTTGTGGATTTGGCAGCAGGTTCTCATCCACATCACAATGGATGCTTTCATTAGCCAAACATCTTGGGAAGAATCTTCTGGCGAATCCAGGCCTGACACTGGTCTGCTGTGATGTCATTGCATCCATGGCCTGGAGAAGGGTGGCTTGTTCGTGAGGGCGCCTATCATATACCTTCCACCTCCATGTGGAGAAAAATTCCTCAATCGGGTTAAGGAAAGGAGAGTATGGGGGYAAGTACAGGGTGGTAAATTGTGGWTGGGCCTGAAACCATGCTTGCACCATTTGAGCATGGTGGAACCTGACATTATCCCACACAATGACATAGGTCATGCCATCAGCTCTACAGACCTGACTTAGCTCATCAAGGAAGGTTACAATCGAACAGCGAATCATGTGGCTGCCTGCAACTCAATATATAGTTAGAGTAGAGTATGTAGAGTAGAGAGCTTTAGATGTTGTTCGACCAAACATTAGAACGGGCAAGATGCGTAATCTAAGCAACTTTGACCGTGGTATGATTGTTAATGCCACACATGGTGATTCCAGCATCTCAGAAACAGCTGCCTTCCTGGGATTTTTAGGCACTACAGTCTCTAGAGTTTACAGAGAATGGTGCGATAAACAAAACACATTCAGTGAGTGGCAGTTCTGTGGGCAAAAACACCTTGCTAATGAGAGAGGTCAGAGGAGAATGTCCAGACTCATTCAAGCTAACAGAAAGGCTACAAATGCTCAAATAAAAGCTGTTTAAAACAGTGGTGTGCAGAAGGGCATCTCTTAACGTACAACACYGTGAATAATTCAGGCTATAGTGGAGGCAAAAGGGGGTCCTACCCAGTACTAGATAGGTGTACCTAATAAAGTGGCCGGTGAGTGTACAGTAATGTCAAATCTGATAACATGGTCTGGAAAAGTGGTACATGGGACCATAGAAACAGTGTCTGATAAAGAATGATGATGAAGTATTACATCCATAGATAACGTAGTCCAATTGGTTCATGTTCCACGGTAATTGGTGTCAATGGATCTCGTTATCTTGAAACTTTCACGATCTGGAATATTCCTCGTCAGTTTCCATAAAACTATGCATTAAGAGTAATGCAACAGGTACTTATCATTTTGAGCAGTTGTATCAATTGATAGTTAGATCATTGTAATGAAATGAATAAACAGTCATTTCAGATGTAGTGTGTGAATTTCATTTTGAAATGGTAATACTTTGATGTTAAGTTGTGTCATTTTGAACAGGTGATTTTAGTTCAATGAACAACTTAGCTTTATGTGTATTGTATCCAAGCAATTGGAAAAAGTGTTAAGAGTCTTGAAAAATTTGCATTTTGATCATTGGTTGTGAGTTTTGTGTCTCGAGTTTTGAAAAATGACATCAAGGTTCCGAAAATAGTGCCAAAGTGATTGTTAAAAACTGTAATAGATGTTCATCCATAATGCGTTGAATATCAAAGGGGAACTATGAGATCTTGTGAGCGAAGCCGAGGAGATGGAGAAGAGAGACATGTCAATCACTCTGGCGTATCTCGCTGAGTGAACAAATGAAGGGTTGTGGTTTTCGGGGTGCAGGGGTGCAGGGTTAATGCAATTACTGTCCTCCACAGCAGGTTTACAGCAGTGAGTCTGTCTGTGTGCGTGCGTGCATGTGTGCGTGTGTGTGCGTGTGTGTGTGTGCGTGCGTGTGTGCATGTGTGTGCGTGCATGTGTGTGCTCTGTCTGTCCTCTGATGTCCTGGATAACTGTGTTTAATCCTGAGGCTCAGAGATAATAGAAAGGCTAAGAGGCATACAGAGAGAGAGATGGCGAGAGAGAGGGATGGAGAGAGAGATGGAGAGAGGGATGGAGAGAGAGATGAAGAGAGAGATGGAGAGAGGGATGGAGAGAGAGATTGAGAGAGGGATGGAGAGGGAGATGGAGAGAGGGATGGAGAGGGAGATGGAGAGATGGATGGAGAGGAATGGAGAGAGGGATGGAGAGAGGAATGGAGAGGGAAAGATGGAGAGGATGGAGAGGATGTGATGGAGAGAGAGATGGAGAGAGGGATGGAGAGAGGAATGAGAGAGGAATGGGAGGGAGTGGAGAGGGAGTGAGAGAGGGGTGGAGAGAGGGTGGAAGAGGAATGGGAGAGAGGAGTGGAGAGAGGAGTGGAGAGAGGGATGGAGAGAGGAATTAGAGAGGGATGGAGATAGGAATATAGGAGGGATGGTGAGAGAGGAAATGGAGAGTGGGTTAGATAGATGAATTGAGGGAGATGGGAGAGGGATGAGAGAGAAGATGGAGAAAGATGGAGAAGAGGAATGGAGAGAGAGATGGAGAGAGATTGAGAGAGGGAAGGAGAGAGTAAAGTGTTGACGAACGCTGTCGATCGAAACATGCAGAAATCGTCAGGAAAATGAATGCCAATGAACAGAAAATGACGGCCACCCACTGCGCACAGCCAATGTTTGTGTTTGATCTGTCTTGTCCTTAAGAAGTGAGAGAACAAGATAGAAAATTTGCCAGAGATTGAGGGGCTAGCGGTAAAGAAATATGGAGAGAGGAGAAGAGAGAGAAAGGAACAGTTCTGACATGAATTAGCAGAGCACTGTGGGCCATGAAATCAAATAAGGCCATGAAATGGGGCACATGTTATGGGAAGGAGACCTTCAAACAGACGTTGTGTGTGTGGTGTGTGTGTGTGTGTGTGTGTGTGTGTGTGTGTGTGGTGTGTGTGTGGTGTACAGACGTGTGTGTGTGTGTGTGTGTGTGTGTGGGTGTTGTGTGTTGTGTGTGTGTGTGTGTGTGTGTGTGTGTGTGTGTGTGTGTGTGTGTGTGTGTGTGTGTGTGTGTGTGTGTGTGTGTGTGTGTGTTGTGTGTGTGTGGTGTGTGTGTGTGTGTGTGGTGTGTGTGCGG
>NC_036871.1:33411221-33434052 GCF_002910315.2 Salvelinus sp. IW2-2015 | reverse complement strand
AGGAGGATTAATGGAGAGAGAGATGGAGAGAGATTGAGAGAGGGACGGAGAGAGTAAAGGTGTTGACGAACGCTGTCGATCGAACATGCAGAATCGTCAGGAAAATGAATGCCAATGAACAGAAAATGACGGCCAACCCACTGCGCACAGCCAATGTTTGTGTTGATCTGTCTTGTCCTTAGAGAGTGAGAGAACAAATAGAAAATTTGCCAGAGATTGAGGGCTAGCGGTAAAGAAATATGGAGAGAGGGAAGAGAGAGAAAGGAACAGTTCTGACATGAATTAGCAGAGCACTGTGGGCCATGAAATCAAATATGGCCATGAAATGGGGCACATGTATGGGAGGAGACCTTCAAACAGACGTGTGTGTGTGTGTGGTGTGTGTGTGTGGTGTGTGTGTGTGTGTGTGTGTGTGTGTGTGTGTGTGGTGTAGTGTGTGTGTGTGTGTGTGTGTGTGTGTGTGTGTGGTGTGTGTGTTGTGTGTGTGTGTGTGTGTGTGTGTGGTGTGTGTGTTGTGTGTGTGTGTGTGTGTGTGTGTGTGTGTGTGTGTGGTGTGTGTGTGTGTGTTGGTGTGTGGTGTGGTGTGTGTGTGTGTGTGTGGTGTGCGTGGCAGTCCTGTCTGAAAGGTGACCCCTAACTTCCCTGTGCTGGGTTACATGAACAAACATAGACTAGGGTGTACTGTCCTAATGAAAACGCAGGCTCTCTCTCTGAGAGAGAGAGCGAGATCCACATGCACCTATGACCAAACTTGAGAGCCAGATGCATTCGCTCACTAACTAACCTCATTAACCACACAACTTAGCACATTGGGTGCCGTTTTAGGCTGAAGAAAGGCCATTTTGGCAGCGCTACATTAGTTCCTGTGTTACTTTTTTCTGAATCACATTCCAAATCTTTCAAATCCTATAGATACACATGGTAATTTCTGTCTAAAGACTGTTTTGAATTGCTTTTCACACAGTTTTTTAATATGAAAAAATTGTGATTTGTGGGTACAGGAATGCAATCAAAAACTTGGGGACCACTGGAACTTCTATAAAGTTGCTTTCTCATTAAAAATCAGGCAGAGGAAAAGTCACAGAACATTGATGTGTGCGTGTGTGTCAAATCAAATTATTGCGGGGTGTCGCAAGAATGCTGTGTTGCCTAGCTATCCAAGCGCAGGAAATTCTAACCATTCACAACAACTCACACATTAAAAGTGATAGAATGGACATTAAGCAATAATATACGTATTTAGGATGAGCAATGTCAGAGTCAGAGTATGTATATACTGTATAATACTGGTTATTATATACAGTTGAAGTCAGAAGTTTACATACACCTTAGCCAAATACATTTAAACTCAGTTTTTCACAATTCCTGACATTTAATTCAAGTAAAAATTCCCTGTCTTAGGTCAGTTAGGATCACCACTTTATTTTAAGAATGTGAAATGTCAGAATAATAGTAGAGAGAATGATTTATTTCAGCTTTTATTATTTATCACATTTCATCACATTCCCAGTGGGTCAGAAGTTTACATACACTCAATTAGTATTTGGTAGCATTGCCTTTAAATTGCTTAACTTGGGTCAAACATTTCAGGTAGCCTTCCACAAGCTTCCTACAATAAGTTGGTGAATTTGGGCCCATTCCTCCTGACAGAGCTGGTGTAACTGAGTCAGGTTTCTAGGCCTCCTTGCTCGCACACGCTTTTTCAGTTCTGCCCACAAATTTTCTATAGGATTGAAGTCAGGGCTTTGTATTGGAGTGTGATGGCCACTCCAATACCTTGACTTTGTTGTCCTTAAGACATTTTGTCACAACTTTGGAAGTAAGCTTGGGGTCATTGTCAATTTGGAAGACCCATTKGCAAACAAGCTTTAACTTCCTGACTGATGTCTTGAGATGTTGCTTCAATATATGCACATACATTTCCGTCCTCATCATGCCATCTATTTTGTGAAGTGCACCAGTCCCTCCTGCAGCAAAACACCCCCACAACATGATGCTGCCACCCCCGTGCTTCACAACTCGTGAGAGGCGAAGGTCGAGAGCCATGCGTCCTCCGAAACACAACCCAACCAAGCCACACTGCTTCTTGACACAATGCCCATCCAACCCAGAAGCCAGCCGCACCAATGTGTCGGAGGAAACACCTGGCGACCAAGTCTCTTCTTATTATTGGTGTCCTTTCGTAGTGGTTTCTTTGTAGAAATTCAACCATGGAGGCCTGATTCACGCAGTCTCTTCTGAATAGTTGATGTTGAGATGTGCATGTTACTTCAACTCTGTAAAGCATTTATTTTGGCTGCAATCTGAGGTGCAGTTAATTGCCCATTTCTGAGGCTGGTAACTCTAATGAACGTATTCTCAGCAGCAGAGGTAACTCKGTGTCTTCCTTTCCTGTGGCGGTCCTCATGAGAGCCAGCCATCATTGCATTTGATGGTTTTTTCGCGACTGCACTTGAAGAAACTTTCAAAGTTCTTGAAATGTTCAGTATTGACTGACCTTCATGTCTTAAAGTACTGATGGACTGTTATTTCTCTTTGCTTATTTGAGCTGTTCTTGCCATAATATGGACTTGGTCTAGGGCTATCTTCTGTATACCAACCCTACCTTGTCACAACAAAATTGATTGGCTCAAACCCATTAAGAAGGAAAGAAATTCTACAAATTAACTTTTAACAAGGCACACCTGTTAATTGAAATGCTTTCCAGGTGACTACTTCATGAAGCTGGTTGAGAGAAGGCCAAGATTGTGCAAAGCTGTCATCAAGGCAAAGGGTGGCTATTTAAAGAATCTTAAATATGACATGTTTTTTTATTTGTTTAACACTTTTTTGGTTACTAGATGATTCCATATGTGTTATTTCATAGTTTTGATGTCTCCACTATTATTCTACAATGTAGAAAATATTAAAAATAGTGACAGTGACTAAGTTTAGGGCAGGTTACTGGGTGGAGGCCGGCTAGTGATGGCTATTTAACAGTCTGATGTTCTTGAGATAGAAGCTGTTTTTCAGTCTCTCGGTCCCAGCTTTGATGCACCTGTACTGACCTCACCTTCTGGATGATAGCGGGGTGAACAGGCCGTGGTTCGGGTGGTTGATGTCCTTGATGATCTTTTTGGCCTTTTGCTGTTTGTGTCCTGCAGGGCAGGCAGTGTGCCCCCTGTGATGCGTTGGGCAGACTGCACCACCCTTTGGAGAACCCTTTGGTTGCGGGTGGTACAGTTGCCATACCAAGTGGTGATACAGCCCGACAGGATGCTCTCAATGGTACATCTGTAAAAGTTTGTGAGGGTCTTAGGGCCCAAGACAAATTTCTTCAGCCTCCTGAACTCAAAGAGGTGCTGTTGCGCCTTCTTCGCCACACTGTCTGTCTGGGTGGACCATTTCAGATTTTCAGGGATGTGTACACCGAGGAACTTGATGCTTTTACCTTCACTGTGTGTGCATGTGTGTGCGTGTATGTGTGAATGCGTGCGTCCATGTTTGAGTGTGTGTGTGTGCGTGTGTGTAAAGTGTATATATATATGTCTGTAACACGAATTCTCTAGGCTCTGGAGGCTGTTCAACAGCATGTTTCAGTTCCAGATGTCCGGTCTTGAAGCTATTATTATGAGTTATACTGGGTCTGCTTTCACTTGGCAGGGGCTAAACTACCAGTAGGATCATCTATGGTTAGGTAAAGGAAGGTGTAGATTATATGAAGAGAGGAAAGGGGGTAGGGAGGAGAAGGAGTTCAAAGGGGATTGGAACAACTGATAGTTAAAACAAACTCGCAGCAACTATCAGTTAATGGCAAAACCACCGGCCCCCCTTATTGGCCGTGTCATATTCTTGTCCTGGCGTGGAATCTTTATGGTTGATGGTGGTAAATGAGGAAGTTAAAGAATGGTAGGGAAATTGGGATGAGGAGGGAGGGACGGGATGAGGAGGAGGAGGGATTTGGGACATAGAGAACCGGAAAATTACAAAAAACCGGAGAGGGTTGAGGAGGGGGAGATGATGGAGAGGATGATTTGTGAGAAGAGAGAAGAGAACACATTATAACTAGACATGGAAGCATCTGTCCTTAGTCCGTACTCCTCACTCCTAAACTCCTCCCACTCATCTATCCATCTGTTCAATCCCCTCATTGTGAGGAATGGTCAAAAATAATATACATGCCATTTTGACCAAGGCTATTCCACAGATCATCAAAAAGAGAGCATGGGGAAATTAGGAGATGAACGAGACACTAGATCAGGGCCTGGCACCTCTACATCACCATGAGAACAGAGGAGGAGTAAGAGTAAGACAAAAAGCTAGTGATTGTGGCTAGTACAGAGAGAGAAGTAAAAAGAACGTTTCGGGCTATTAAAATACCTAAGGAAAAGACAGGACCCAAAGTATGTTAGAGTGGAAACAGTGGAGTAACCTTAGGATTGAGTGAGTAGTGGAAGAGTGTCTCGAGAACATCATGTAAACCAAGGGAGATCCAGCAGGACCACTTATAACACAATGTAATACCCTATAATACCCAATGTACTGTGTGTGTCCTTATGGTGTTTGTCGGGACTGAAACCATAGTGCACCATCTGTGTGTTTAGAAAAATGGATTTAAGTGTCACTCCACAATGATACAATAATACGAAATACAAAAAACACATTGTGGACCCCCAAATTGAGTTTTGAGACACAAAAACCATCATAGTGAAACATGGTCAGGCGTCATATATAATGCATGACATATCTACAGGACATTTAAGGGATAATAGCCCGATAAAGCCGTTTTTTGAAGGATATATTGGACAGGTGTTGTTAGGTCCCGAAACAAAGTCCATTTTATACAACTGGTTACAACATTTTCAAATAATATTTACATATTTTAGTTAAAAACGTTATTTTAATTATTCATACTAATTCATCCTTCCACAAGAACTATAGTCCTGACAAGATCTAGGGATGCTAGCCAAGCCGGCTGGGTCGTTCGTTCTATCGGTTCGGTTGCCAGAGATGCGACCCAGCGTTAGCTTTTTGTTCTGTATCAATGAATGTGACCCAGTCGTTCAATCTAAAATTCCATTGCCATACTGGCTGGCAAAGTTCTTATCCTTGCTTCCTACTAGACAACACGGCTACATTACAGTCACATCGAACAGTGCAGACAGAAAAACAACAAATTAGCTGCAATTGCTTTGTGTAAGTGGTTTTTAATTACATTTATTTGGATACATCCATACAATGAGCTAATGATGCTCGATTTTGCCTTGATAGAAAATGTGCTCTCTCGGCAGAACACTGTTGTTCAGAGGGAGCTAGCCAACCAACACAAACTAACCAATCACTTCAAACTGAAGCTGGAAGGACAGCAAACTAGCTGCACTTTTTTTTCTATTGATAGTTCTTTGTATTTGTATATATCCAGATAAATGATGCTATTCATGATTTTCGACTGGCTGAGAAAAGCTGCCTGGCTGTCGGTTCATTCCGACTCCGACATGTTCATTACTATGGGACAGCTGGAGATCGAATTTGAATATTGAAACAATGACAGCAAGATTTATACCTATCTACTGTTGAAAACTAAATGTTAGTCTAAAAGAAATGTGAGATAATGTTTAGATGCTTTTATAATGGAGATCAGTTTATAAAGTGCCTGTCTGGGCTGGTGAGACAGTGGATTGCGCAGTCAGATGGAACAGAGTAATTAGGCATTTTAACGGTCATAGATTAGCTGGTGGTAAACTTGTGGAATAGACACCGGCTGGGATGCGGTTTTAACCAATCAGATTCCAGGATTAGACCCACCCATTGTATAAGTATGCATAAACAACAAACCAAGTTTCAGTAGACGAGAGGACAATTACGCACTTATAAAGAAACGTCTCCATTGGAGGATAAGGTGAGTAGGCTTTGGCATTTACATTATTGTTACCTGATAAAATTTCACATTATATTAATTTTTCACCTAGGACTGTTAACATTTTGTTTTGTCTGACAGGACAGACAAAGATTGAATACGAATCATCAATCAATTTATTTTATATAGCCCTTCGTACATCAGCTAAATCTCGAAGTGCTGTACAGACACCCAGCCTAAAACCCCAAACACTAGTAATGCAGGTGTAGAAGCACGGTGGCTAGGAAAAACTCCTAGAAAGGCCAAAACCTAGGAAGAAACCTAGAGAGGAACCAGGCTGATGAGGGTGGCCAGTCCTCTTCTGGCTGTGCCGGGTGGAGATTATACAGAACTATGCCAAGATGTTCAAAATGTCAGTTAGCTGACAAGCATGGTCAAATAATAATCATGAATAATTTTCAGTTGGCTTTTCATAGCCGATCATCAAGAGTTGAAAAACAACAGGTCTGGACAGGTAGCGGTTCCATAACCGCAGGCAGAACAGCTGAAACTGAATAGCAGCAAGGCCAGGCGGACTGCGGGACAGCAAAGGAGTCACCACGGGCGGCAGTCCCGACGCATGGTCCTAGGGCCCAGGTCCTCCGAGAGAAAGAAAAGAGAAGGAGAAAATTAGAGAGAGCCAAGATTTTCAAAATTTCCATAAATGACAAGCATGGTCAAATAATAATCAGGAATAAATCTCAGTTGGCTTTTCATAGCCGATCATTAAGAGTTGAAACAGCAGGTCTGGGACAGGTAGGGGTTCCATAACCGCAGCAGAACAGTTGAAACTGGAAAGCAGCAAGGCCAGGCGGACTGGGGACAGCAAGGAGCACCACGGCCGTAGTCCCGACGTATGGTCCTAGGCTGTCAGGTCCTCGAGAGAAAGAAAGAGAGAAGGAGAAATTAGAGAGAGCCAAGATTTCAAAATGTTCATAAATGACAAGCATGGTCAAATAATAATCAGGAAAAATCTCAGTTGGCTTTTCATAGCCCGATCTTAAGAGTTGAAAACAGCAGGTCTGGGACAGTAGGTTCCTAACCACAGGCAGAACAGTTGAAACTGGAATAGCAGCAAACGGCCAGGCGGACTGGGGACACAAGGTGTCATCATGCGCGGTAGTCCTGAACGTAGTGGTCCTAGGCTCAGGTTCTCAGAGAGAAAGAGAGACAGAGAATTAGAGAGAGCATACTAAAATTCACACAGGACACTGGATAAGACAGGAGAAGTTACTCCAGTAACCAACTGACCCTAGCCCCCCGACACAAACTTACTGGCGAGCATAATACTGGAGGCTGAGACAGGAGCGGCAGGAGGACACTGTGGCCCCATCCGCAAGAAACCCCCGGACAGGGCCAATAGGAAGATATAAACCCCACCCACTTTGCCAAAGCACAGCCCCCGCACCACTTAGAGGGTAATCACTCAACCACCACACTTACAATCCTGAGACAAGGCCGAGTAAGCCCACAAAGGTCTCCACCACAGCACAAACCAAGGGGGGGCGCCAACCCAGACAGGAAGATCACGTCAGTAACTCAACCCCTCAAGTGACGCACCCCTCCTATGAGGCATTGAAGAGCACCAGCAAGCCAATGACCTCAGCCCCTGTAAACAGGGTTTAGAGGCAGAGAATCCCAGTGGAGAGAGGGGAACCGGCCTGGCAGAGACAGCAAGGCGGTTCGTTGCTCCAGAGCCTTTCCGTTCACCTTCACACTCCTGGGCCAGGCTACACTCAATCATATGACCTACTGAAAGAGATAAGTCTTCAGTAAAGACTTAAGGTTGAGACGAGGTCTGCGTCTCTCACAGGTAGGCAGACTGTTCCATAAAAATGGAGATCTATAGGAGAAAGCCCTGCCTCCCGCTGTTTGCTTAAAATTCTAGGGACAATTAGGAGGCCTGCGTCTTTGTGACCGTAGCGTACGTATTGGTATGTACGGCAGGACCAACTCGAAAGATAGGTAGGACAAGCCCATGTAACGCTTTATAGGTTAACAGTAAAACCTTGAATCAGGCCCTTGCCTTAACAGGAAGCCAGTGTAAGGGAAGCTAGCACTGGAGTAATATGAATCAAATTTTCTTGTTCTAGTCAGGATTCTAGCAGCCGTATTTAGCACTAACTGAAGTTTATTTAGTGCTTTTATCCGGGTAGCCGGAAAGTAGAGCATTGCAGTAGTCTAACCTAGAAGTAACCAAATGCATGGATTAATTTTTCTGCAATCATTTTTGGACAAAAATTTTGATTAGCAATGTTACGTAGATGAAAAAAAGCTGTCCTTGAAACAGTCTTGATATGTTCGTCAAAACGAGAGATCAGGTCAAAGTAACGCGAGGTCCTTCACAGTTTATTTGAGACGACTTTACAACCATCAATGATGAATTTGTCAGATTTAACAGAAGATCTCTTTGTTTCTTGGGACCTAGAACAAGCATCTCTGTTTTGTCCGAGTTTAAAAGTAGAAAGTTTTCAGCCATCCACTTCCTTATGTCTGAAACACAGGCTTCTAGCGAGGGCAATTTTGGGGCTTCACCATGTTTTCATTGAAATGTACAGCTGTGTGTCATCCGCATAGCAGTGAAAGTTAACATTATGTTTTCGAATAACATCCCCAAGAGTAAAATATATAGTGAAAACAATAGTGGTCCTAAAACGGAACCTTTGAGGAACACCGAATGTACAGTTGATTTGTCAGAGGACAGACCATTCACAGAGACAAACTGATATCTTTCCGACAGGTAAGATCTAAACCAGGCCAGAACTTGTCCGTGTAGACCAATTTGGGTTTCCAGTCTCTCCAAAAAATGTGGTGAGTCGATGGTGGTCAAAGGCAGCACTAAGGTCTAGTAGCACGAGGACAGAGCAGAGCCTCGGTCTGACGCCATTAAAGGTCATTTACCACCTTCACAAGTGCAGTCTCAGTGCTATGATGGGTCTAAAACCAGACTGAAGCTTTCGTATACATTTTGTCTTCAGAAAGGCAGTGAGTTGCTGCGCAACAGCTTTTTCTAAAATCTTGAAGGAATGGAAGATTCGATATAGGCCGATAGTTTTTTTATATTTTCCGGGTCAAGGTTTGGCTTTTTCAAGAGAGGCTTAATCACTGCCACTTTTAGTGAGTGGTACACATCGGTGATAGAGAGCTGTTTATTAGTTTAACATAGAGAGGCCAAGCACAGGAAGCAGAGCTCCTTCAGCAGTTTAGTAGGAATAGGATACCAGTATGCAGCTTGAGGTTTAGAGGCCATGATTATTTTCATCATTGGTCAAAGAGATAGTACTAAAACACTTAAGTGTCTCTCACCGATCCCAGATGCCCTCGCCCACGCAGGGGGGGCGTGTGGCAGGAGTCCGAGGAACGCTCCCTCGACATCGCAGAATTGCACAATGAGGATGTCCGTAATTTGCTTGTCTATGATGCGTCATATCTTTCCTCAAAGAAGTTGCCATGGAATTTATTACTGCTGAAGTGAAAGCCATCCTCTCTTGGGGAATGCTGCTTTTTAGTTAGTTTCGGCACAGATCAAAAAGAAATTTTGGATTGTGGCTTTATTTTCCATCGATTAAGTTGGAAAAGTAGGATGAGCGAGCAGCAGTAGGGCTCTTCGTACTGCACGGTACTGTCTTCCCAAAGCTAGTCGGAAGACTTCCAGTTTGCTGTGCGCCATTTCCTGCCCATATTTCCTGGAAGCTTGCTTCAAAAGCTCGGTATTTTCTGTAATGACCAGGGAGCTAATTTCTTTATGACAAATGTTTTTCGTTTTAGGGGTGCAACTGCATCTAGGTATTGCGCAAGGTTAAATTGAGTCCCAGTTAGGTGGTTAACTGATTTTTGTCCTCTGACGTCCTTGGGTAGGCAGAAGGAGTCTGGAAGGGCATCAAGGATTGGTGTGTTCTGAGAATTTTATAGCACGACTTTTGATGCTCCTTGTTGGGGTCTGAGCAGATATTTGTTGCGATTGCAACGTAATAAAATGGTGGTCCGATAGTCCAGGATATATGTGGAAAAACATTAAGATCTACAACATTTATTCCATGGACAAAACTAGGTCCAGAGTATGACTGTGGCAGTGAGGTAGTCCAAGACATGTTGGACAAACCCACTGAGTCGATAATGCTCGAAAGACTGATGAAAAGATCATCCAATGTTGTTGTAATAACCCACATAAAATCCATCCCTAATGTTGTTGTATAAACCCCCACCAGTTAAAGATCATTCCCTAAGTGTTCGTATAACCCACAGTTAAAAGATTCATGCCCTAATGTGTTGTATAACCACATAAAGATCCTGCCCTAATGTTGTTTGTGCTAACCCACAGTAAAGACATCCGTTGTGATAACCCACATAAAGATCATGTTGGTTGTATTAACCCACAGTAAATGATATCCCAAATCGTGTTTTGTATAACCAAAGTAAAGATCAATTCCCTAATGTGTTGTATAACCACAGTAAAGAATCATCCCAATGTGTTGTGATAACCCACAGTAAAACTAATGATCCCGATAAAATCTCCCTAATGGTGGTGTTGTATAACCCACAGTAAAGATCATCCCTTAATGTTTGGTTGTATAACCCACAGTAAGAGAGCATCCCTACATGTGGTGTTATAGACCCACAGTAAGATCATCCCTAATGTCTGTTGTATAACCCACAGTAAAGATCATCCCTAATGTGGTTTATAAACGCCACCTAGTAAAAGATCCATTCCTTAAGTGTTGTAAACCCGACAAAGTAAAGTATCATCCCTAATGTTTTGTATAACCACAGTACTAAGCCAAACATGTAGCTTTCTGTTTCAATGAAACCATTGTTAACAAAGTAATACCGACGCGGTTTAATCTAAGGAGTTGTTGTTATCGACCCAGTCCCTCAATAGCGAGAGGGGCCACACCGACAGTCGTACATTTGCCAATAGAGCTTTGATTTGTTGGATTAAGAACTGAACGTACTGTTATAATACAGTAGGGTTGCCGTCCCAAAGTGTGTTCAAAATGGCAGTGCTGTGCACGTAGTGTGTGTGTGTGTGTGTGTGTGTGTGTGTGTGTGTGTGTGATTGTGGTGGTGGTGTGTGTGTTGTGTGGGTGGTGTGTGTTGTGTGTGTGGTGTGTTGTGTGTGTGTGTGTTGCTGTGTCAATAAGTAAATTCAAATCATATACATCATCTTTAACAATAAGCAATCTATATCACTATCGAATCATCCTATTTAAAATAACTATACTATCTCCCCCTCCAATTACATAACCCAGAGCTGCTGCCCTCGTCTTGGGGTCAGGGAATCTAACCAAAAGACCCTATTTGCACTCTAGATGAATGAGATAAATAGCCTATCCTGAATAGCAAAATGCAAATACACACGCAAGAGGCGTGGCAGCAAGACCTAATACTGTTTGGCCAGGATTCTCCTGGTGTGGTAGTCATATTGTCCTGGTTTGCCCGGACTCCTCCTGTGTGATGTAGATATTGTCCTGGTTTGGCCAGGACTTCTCTGGTGTGGTAGCATATTGTCATGGTTTGGCCCAGGATCTCCTGTGTGGTACCCTATTGTCCTGGTTTGCCGGGACTCTCCTCGTTGTGGTACCCTATTGCCTGGTTTAGCCCGGACTCTCCTGGTGTGGAGCATATTGTCTGTTTTGCCGGACTCTCCTGGTGTGTAGCATATTGTCCTGGTTTGGCCCGACTCTCCTGGTGTGGTAGCATATTGTCCTGGTTTGGCCAGGACTCTCTGTGTGGTAGCATATTGTCCTGGTTTGGCCAGGACTCTCCTGGTGTGGTAGCATTATTGTCCTGGTTTGGCCGGACTCTCCTGGTGTGTGGTAGCATATTGTCCTGGTTTGGCCCAGGACTCTCCTGGTGTGTAGCATATTGTCCTGTTTGCCAGGACTCTCCTGTGTGGTAGCATATTGTCCTTTTTTCGACATGGGACTCTCCTGGTGTGGTAGCATATTGTCCTGGTTTGGCCAGGACTCTCCTGGTGTGGTACCATATTGTCCTGGTTTGGCCAGGATTCTCCTGGTGTGGTAGCATATTGTCATGGTTTGGCCGGGACTCTCCTGGTGTGGTACTATATTGTCCTGGTTTGGCCGGGACTCTCCTGGTGTGATACCCTATTCTCCTACTGTGTCAAACTTTCATATTGCACCAACATCTGACACAAGCTAGGCAAATTTTCTAAAATCAGCATGAAACAATATGTGCATTTTCCCACCGGAGATGTGTTTCCATCAAATTGACTTGTTGCGGATTAAAGGCTTTGCGTGACGACGTAGTGCACATAAAAATTACTTTTCGGTAAAATTCCCATGTAGCCTACCGAATAAAAAATACAAGTTACATGGGTTTCTGTTACATGTTCAACTCTACTGATGGTTTAGTCACAAAAAATGTTGTGTTATATAGTGAATGTGCTCATTCTGGTATTGGCACATGTGCTCTAGCCAACAGATCGCAGCTACAGTGCGGGTATAGCGTACATTATGAGATTAATATGGACAGAGTGAGATAATTTTATTTGTCAAATGGCAGCTAAGCATCGGTCATCATGTCACCAGAATAAGAACCACTGTATTTATTGGAAAAGAGCATCAAGGAGCATCAATTGGAAAGGAGCACCGTGCACTTTCACCACCCTGTGAAGTTCATCATAACTTATTTCACCTGTAGCCTAATAAACTGCATGCTTTCCCAAGTCGTAGTGGGAGAATAACACAACATTTGACTCCAAATTTACTTCCATATGATGGTTATTATATCAATATTTGCGCATGAAGGAGTTCCCACCGCATTTCTCACACAATGCATTTTACAGACACAAAAATATCCCACCTTGTCTAACGTGCTTTGTTTTGTCGACGTTTGGAAAGTTTACAGACAAATGTGCGGTTTCCATCAGTCCTGTCATGACATTTTTTTTATCCAACATGTGCTTTACTCTCATAAAAAGGTTGGATTGAAACCTGGTTACAGACATGGATTTGGTAAGTGCCCCACATTGTGATTCTCTAGTTACAGGAGAGAATGAAAGAAAAAGAAAGAAAGAGTGTGAAGGAGAGAGCAGTAAAGACAGACATTATTGTTGTTTAAAAATAGAACCAACGTGTTCAGGTAATAGTAAGAGAATAGGTGAATCGATTCCCACAGATTGTCTATACCTAAAAATGCAACATTTATAACCACAGAGACCCTTGTTGATATCCATAACTACTATGTCTAGATGGGACAAAACTGACCAAATACAAGCTGTGGTATAACAAAGTCTGTTCTAATATCTGTACTGACAATGACACACAGGTAAAGATCCAGAAACAAGTTTGAACAATATGTAACCAAGATCAAGTGTATCAAAGACAGGGTTTCGGACATTCCACTAAGGCTGGAGAAAAAGAGACATTATCATTGACTAGCAGGCACTCAGAGCTAAGGACATGCCTTCCGCTAGCCAAACACAGGCCAAACAATTACTGATGTGTGGAGTGAAACATGATACGTCCTGGAGAGAGGCAGAAAGAGAGAGAAGGAGAAGAAAAATAAGAAAGAGAGAGAGCAATGATGAATGGAGAGGTGAGAGAGATGTGAATGAGTACATTTTCACAGCCACGAGACCAATCAATGGAGAAAGAGAAGAATTGAGTCATTTTGCAGTCATGTCGTTTCAGTGAACTAGCTCAGACAGTCGTGAGGTAATGTAAACAGACAATAACCCAAAAGCAGAGAAACAGAAACTTCATGGAAATTTCACAGACCGAATATAAATCCAAGGTGGGCGTCAAGATCTATAGGCAATTTCACAAGACCTATAAGCCTATAGGCAATAACTCTGGTAGCTAACGCAAGTACTCAGGATCAAAGCAAGGCTACTCATCACACGTTCACCAAACTCCACTACATCTAACCTGACCTAGTACTTTATTTATTGACGAGAAGGGAAGAATAGAGAGTTCTCAAGAAAGATAAATGAAAAGTGAGAGGAGTAGAGATGCAGAGAGTTTTGTCCTCCTTCATAGGCCCTCTACCCCTCTATGTTAGTTAGGGTGGATTGAAGATCAATAGGACATGCTGTAGAGGAGGGGATTAGGATTTGAAATCAATTGCTTTGTTGTCTCCACCCAAGGCAAAGATAAACACGTACCTGGGAGCGGAATAAAGTTCAATGATGTAAAATATTTTCTTTACTATTAAAGCTGCTGGTTCATCAGTCAGCCTGGCAATGAAGCCCTCATTCCTTCCTTACCAGCTGTAACCAGAGAAGAACACCACAACACCCCCTTACTTATAACATCCCACATGACAAAATTCTAAAGCATACTATGGTCTAAATACAGTAGTATTACGATATTTATATACTACAGTATTCACTGTTGTGTTTTTGCAGAATTTACTGTAGTATTCACTATACTAATCAATAGTGTTTTTGCGGATATGATTGTAGTATACTATAGTATTCACTGTGGTGTTTTTGTGGACTTCACTGTAGTATTCACTATAGTGTTTTTGCGGACATGACTGTAGTATACTATTGTATTCACTGTCGTGTTTTTACTGACATGACTCTATGTTAAGGGTGTGTACTGGAGGCGAAGTCAGGTGTAGGAGAGCAGAATGTAGTTAACAGGCGCACTTTTTATTCCGGTCCAAACGAAAGCACATGGAACAAGACAAAACAAATTAAAGGCCTATGGAACAAGACAAAACAAATGGGAATATGAAACCCGTTTGTAGGCTGTCTCGTCATTGTTGGTAATCATGCCTACCACTGTTGTGTCATTTGCAGACTTGATGATTGAGTTGGAGACAGAGAGTACAGGAGAGGGTTGAGCACGCACCCTTGTGGGCCTCCTGTGTTGATGATCAGCGAAGTGGAGATGTTGTTTCCTACCTCCACCACCTGGGGTCGGCCCGTCAGGAAGTACAGGACCCAGTTGCACAGGGCGTGGTTCAGACCCAGGGCCCCAAGCTTAATGATGAGCTTGGAGGGTACTATGGTGTTGAATGCTGAGCTATAGTCAATGAACAGCATTCTTACATAGGTATTCCTCTTGTCCAGGTGGGATAAGGCAGTGCGATTGCATCGTCTGTGGATCTATTAGGGTCGTAAGCAAATTGAAGTGGGTCTAGGATGTCAGGTAAGGTAGAGGTGATATGATCCTTAACTAGTCTCTCAAAGCTCTTCATGATGACAGAAGTGAGTGCTACAGGGCGATAGTCATTTAGTTCAGTTACCTTTGCTTTCTTGGGTACAGGAACAATGGTGGACATCTTGAAGCAAGTGGGGACAGCAGACTGGGATAGGGAGAGATTGAATATGTCCGTAAACACTCCAGCCAGCTGGTCTGCGCATGCTCTGAGGATGCGGCTGGGGATGCTGTCTGGGGATGCTGTCTGGGGATGCTGTCTGAGGATGCGTCTGGGGATGCCGTCTGGGTCGGCAGCCTTGCGACGGTTAACACGCTTAAATGTCTTACTCACGTCGACCACAGAGAAGAAGAGCCCACAGTCCTTGGAAGCGGGCCGCGTCCAGGGCAATTGAACTTATTCCAGAGGCTGCTCCAAAACACCACTGATGGAGAATAGGTATTCGGAGTGGACTTCTAGTCCGACTCAGGAGGCGTGCACACCACCCACCGCTTCCGAGTATATTACTCACTAATGTTCAGTCTCCGGATAATAAAGTAGACGAACTCAGGGTGAGGATCTCCTTCCAGAAAGACATCAGGGATTGTAACATACTCTGTTTAACGGAAACATGGCTCTCTCGGGATATACTGTCCCCGTCCATACAGCCAGCTGGGTTCTCAGTACATCGCGCAGACAGGAATAAAGAACTCTCTGGGAAGAAGAACGGCAGGGGTGTATGTTTTATGATTAACTACTCATGGTGTGATTGTGGACTACATTGCAACTTAATTTCAATGTGATTCCTAAAATGACTTGTATTCTGGTATATTGTCATGTGGACAAAGTGTGCATCAGAGAGTTGTTTCTGATGTCTCCTTCTCTAGAAATAAATAAAAAACAGTAAACCATGGCTTTAGGGTGTTTTGCTGTACTATGTCAATCTAATCTAACTCAATATCCCATGTAAGCTTTAAGCAAATCATTTAGGCCGTCATTTCAAGTTTTGATTTAAATGTACCATCACTGGTTTCCACTTTCATAAAAACTCTGTAACCTTTTGTTGGTTTCTTATGGGGATTTATAGTAACCATGGTAACGCAATAAGAACAGCGATTGCCCTAAAACCCTGAGTGGGCTGACAGGGGTGATGCAATGCATGATGGGTAGGTAAGTACGGTGTCACCTCCCACACAGGACCAATTCTTCATCTCCATCTCGCTCCCCCTCGGGAGTTCAAACACTTCCCATCTGCTTTGATATCTGCTCTCTCCATCCATCTCCCTCTCTGTCTCTGTCTCTCTCTCATTCTCTCTCTTTGTGTGTCTCTCTCTATCTCCCTTCTGTTTCTGTCCCTATCTCCCTCTGTCTCTCTCGCACGCTCTCTTTCTCTGTCTCTCTCTCATTCTCTCTCTCCCTGTGTCTCTCTCTCTGTGTGTACCTCTCTCTCAATTCAATTCAAGCGGCTTTATTGGCATGGGAGACATATGTTAACATTGCCAAAGCAAGTGAAGTAGATAATATACAAAATTGAAATAAACAATAAAAATAAACAGTAAACATTACACTCACAGAAGTTCCAAAAGATTCAAGGCATTTCAAATGTCATATTGTGTGTATATATACAGTGTTGTAACGATGTGCAAATGGGTAAAGTACAAAATGGAAAATAAATAAACATAAAAATGGGTTGTATTTATAGTGGTGTTTGTTCTTCACTGGTTGCCCTTTTCTCGTGGCAACAGGTCACAAATCATGCTGCTGTGATGCACACTGTGGTATTTCACCCAGTAGATATGGGAGTTCATCAAAATTGGGTTTGTTTTCGAATTCTTTGTGGATCTGTGTAATCTGAGGGAAATATGTGTCTCTAATATGGAGATACATTGGGCAGGAGGTTAGGAAGTGCAGCTCAGTTTCCACCTCATTTTGTGGGCAGTGTGCACATAGCCTGTCTTCTCTTGAGAGCCAGGTCTGCCTACGGGGTCCTTTCTCAATACCAAGGCTATGTTCACTGAGTCTGTACATAGTCAAAGCTTTCCTTAATTTTGGGTCAGTCACATTGGTCAGGCATTCTACTCTATCTCCTGTCTCTCTTACACTCTCTCTCTCTCATTATCTCTCTCGGTGTGTCTGTCTCTCTCAATTCAATTCAATTCAAGGGGCTTTATTGGCATGGGAAACATATGTTAACATTGCCAAAGCAAGTGAAGTAGATAATATACAAAGTGAAATAAACGATAAAAATGAACAGTAAACAGTCTCTCTCTCTGTCGCTCTCTCTCTCTCTCTCTCTCTCTCTCTCTCTCTCTCTCTGTTTCGCTCTCATTCTCTATCTCGTTCTATGTGTCTCTCTGTCTCTCTATATCTCTCTGTCTCTCTCACACTCTCTCTGTGTCTCTCAATTCAATTCAATTCAAAGGGCTTTAATGTACAGTGTTGTAACAATGTGCAAATATTTAAAATAAATAAACACTCTCTGTCTCTCTCTCTCTCCCTCTCTCGGTCATTCTCCATCTCTCTTGCTCTTTCGCTTTCTCTCTCTTCACTCTCTCTGTCTCTCTTTTGATCACTTTCTCACTCTTTCTATCTCTGTCATTCTCTCTCTCTCTTTCCTCACTTCTTACCTCCACCCCTCTCTCCTTGTCATTCTCTCTCTCTCTTTCCTCACTTCTTACCTCCACCCCTCTCTCTCCTTGTCATTCTCTCTCTCTCCTTCCTCACTTTCTTACCTCCACCCTCTCTCTCCTGTTCATTCTCTCTCTCTCCTTCCTCACTTCTTACCTCCACCCCCTCTCTCCTTGTCATTCTCTCTCTCTTCTTCCTCACTTCTTACCTCCACCCCTCTCTCCTTGTCATTCTCTCTCTCTCTTTCCTCACTTCTTACTCCACCCCTCTCTCTTGTCATTCTCTCTCTCTCCTTCCTCACTTCTTACCTCCACCCCTCTCTCTCCTTGTCATTTCTCTCTCTCTTCCTCACTTCTTACCTCCACCCCTCTCTCTCCTTGTCATTCTCTCTCTCTCTTCCTCACTTCTTACCTCCACCCCTCTCTCTCCTTGTCATTCTCTCTCTCTCCTTCCTCACTTCTTACCTCCACCCCTCTCTCCTTGTCATTCTCTCTCTCTCTTTCCTCACTTCTTACTCCACCCCTCTCTCCTTGTCATTCTCTCTCTCTCCTTCCTCACTTCTTACCTCCACCTCTCTCTCCTTGTCATTCTCTCTCTCTCTTTCCTCACTTCTTACCTCCACCCCTCTCCTCTGTCACTTCTCTCTCTCTTTCCTCACTTCTTACTCCACCCCCTCTCTCCTTGTCATTCTCTCTCTCTCTTCCTCACTTCTACCTCCACCCCTCTCTCCTTGTCATTCTCTCTCTCTCCTTCCTCACTTCTTACCTCCCCCCTCTCTCCTTGTCATTCCTCTCTCTCCCTTCCTCACTTCTTACCTCCACCCCTCTCTCTCTTGTCATTCTCTCTCTCTCCTTCCTCACTTCTTACCTCCACCCCTCTCTCTCCCTTGTCATTCTCTCTCTCTCTTTCCTCACTTCTTTACATCCACCCCCTCTCTCTCCTTGTCATTCTCTCTCTCTCCTTCCTCACTTTTACCTCCACCCCTCTCTCCTTGTTCATTCTCTCTCTCTCTTTCCTCACTTCTTACCTCCACCCCTCTTCTCTTGTCATTCTCGCTCTCTCTCCTTCCTCACTTCTTACCTCCACCCCCCTCTCTCCTTGTCATTCTCTCTCTCTCCTTCCTCACTTCTTACTTCCACCCCTCTCTCCTGTCATTCTCTCTCTCTCTTCCCACTTCTTACCTCCACCCCTCTCTCCTTGTCATTCTCTCTCCTCCTTCCTCCACTTCTTACCTCCACCCCTCTCTCCTTGTCATTCTCTCTCTCTCTCCTTCCTCACTTCTTACCTCTCACCCCTCTCTCTCCTTGTCATTCTCTCTCTCTCCTTCCTCACTTCTTACCTCCACCCTCTCTCTCCTTGTCATTCTCTCTCTCTCCTTCCTCACTTCTTACCTCCACCCCTCTCTCTCCTTGTCATTCTCTCTCTCTCCTTCCTCACTTCTTACCTCCACACCCTCTCTCCTTGTCATTCTCTCTCTCCTTCCTCACTTCTTACCTCCACCCCTCTCTCTCCTTGTCATTCTCCTCTCCCTCACTCCTTTGCTCTTTCTCTCACTTTCTCTCTCTCCCTCCATCCCTCGCTCTCTTTCTAACTCATTCTAACTCAGTCTTTCTCTTCAACCCCCCTCCATCGCTCTCTGTTTGTTGTTTCTATGCTGCTTGGTTTTCCGGCTCAGAGAATGAAATAGTGTGTTGTCCCTGCAGATAAAACGTTAGCTTTGTTACACCCCATTTCCCCCCTGATACAGAACATGCAGACTACGCAAAAATCAAGAGGGGAAAGGGATAGAGAGAGAGRGGGGAGATGGAGAAAKAGAGAGAAAGCAAGGGAGAGGGAGGGAGGGGTAGGAGCTCTGTTAACATATCCATGTAGTCATGTGCAAAACACCTGCAGAAAACATGGGAGGCATATAAAGCCATATGTACAGTACGGAATCATTCCATTTTAGAATGTAGGCTCTAACCTTAAAAAAGAAAGCCTGTACCATAGGACACACCGAGCAGGCAGTGTTTTCAAAGAGGGAAATGGGACACCACAGGCCACTTTTCAGAGGGGAACTGGGACAACCACAGGACCACGGTTTCAGAGAGGGAACTAGGGACAACCCGTTTGCACCCCGCCCACGAGAGGTCTTCCTCCAGTATCGTGACGCACACTGTGTGTTATCACACTTCTCAGACGTTCACGTGGGCATGGTACCACTTGGGACTCTTTAGAACATCTACTGACACGATACTATACACAGGCCTCTCGAGCTCGTCGTCACCAACTGTTTTCAAGAGAGGGATTGGGACAGACCACAGGCCACCTGTTTTCAGAGAGGGATCTGGGACAACCACAGGCCACTGTTTACAAGAAGGGGAACTAGGACAACGCGATTGGTGTTCATGTTACTTCTCAAGCATGGTGTTTGCCTGATGCTTGGGTCAGTACATGTCTGTATGGAGTGTGCATGGCGCCAGTCCACCGTGGTTTTCATCGCCAATACGAGGTGCTCACTAGGTCCATGGAGTGATCAGATCGAGACCTAATTTGACCTTATCTTCTCTTCATCTACTTATGCACACACTGTAGTATTTCTACCATCGTATACCTCGGGATCTAGCGACGGAAAGTAACTCTCTGTGTTACAGTTTTCATCTCTCTCTATCCCGCACAGCCTTGGATCTCGTCTTCTCCATAGTTATGTAGGTGTGTGTGTAGTTGTCGTTTCAAGGGATCAATGTGGGTGTCCGCGCTTCTCTTCCAGCACGCGCTAAACTACACTCGTCTAATCAAACGCATAGACGGTGCTCGATTACCTTGGGCACAAAACATCCAAGCAAACAGGCCCCACGTTCGTTTGTCACTCAACAGCAGGTTGGAATCCTAGAGAGGGACACTCGAACTCTGGTATCAGACTCTTTTTCTGAAGGTATCGACTCTTTTCTCAATTCTCTTTACCTCTCGCGCTCTTTCAATCAGAGCTAGGAGTTTTAAGCCGCTTATGAGCCCCTCGTCTTTTCTCACGATGTTACGGGTTAATTCATAGGGGGGGACATACAAGCCCAGTTGCAAACAACCTGGCCCGAACAGAAACGCGTGACCTCAAATGGCGCTCGCGCAGGTGTACCTGTTTAGCTAAGAGGAGGACGAGGGATTGAAGAATCAGTCTCCCGCGAAGACATTGATTGTTATTGAGATTCTGGCGCAGCGCACTGATCAGATGGCGCTGACTGCACCTGTTTCAGAGAGCGCGCACTCCACGGTGTAAAGGGCGAGAGGAGCCAGGTGGCATAGGCAGATCACCACATCCAGAGTGGGCAACTCAAACATAGTTGATCGAGCGAGTCAAAGTGAAGCAACTGCAGAGAGGTGGGTGTATGACATGTAATGTGTTGTGTATGATGATGTGTGAGTGTGTGTTTGTGCTGTGAGTGTGTGTAGGTTAGGTATCACTCTCACGTCTGTCATTCACACATCTGATTGTGAGGCCGTTAATTTTCCTGCTCAGAGACGTTACATCGTTTCAGAGAGGAACTGGCACATCCCACACTAAGCGACCTACTGAGAATACACTCCACTACACTCAGAGAGGGAACCTGGGACACCACGCACACAGCAAGCGCAACCTGAGAGCACTCTTACACATTCCAGAGCAAGCGGAAGCACCGCATAGGACAACCACCACACGCGGACAACACTGTCATGTTCATCGGATTGTGAGAGGGAATCTGTATTGGTGACGGATCATGCATGCATGTGTGAGTATGTGTACTGGCAAGTATTATCTGTATGGGTGTAATTTTGTAAATTCTCATGAGCACAAAGCAAAACGGAGTCTCCGCGGCCTAACTGGTGGTTCTTTCAGAGAGGGAACTCCAGTGCGCCCTCTCATCGAAAACAGTGTTCCCTGTGATGTCTGGCCACCACTGAACTGTGTTCCCTTTCAGTGGTGCGGTCCAGATCATACCTTCGTACACTGTGGTGTCCTCAGTTCCCTCTCTGAAACAGTGGCCCTGTGGTGTCCCAGTTCCCTCTTCTAAACAGTGGCCTGTGGTGTCCAGTTCCCTCTCTGAAACAGTGTCCTGTGGGTCCCAGTTCCCTCTCTGAAACAGTTCCTGTGGTGTCCCAGTTCCCTCTCTGAACAGTGGCCTGTGGTGTCCAGTTCCTCTCTGAAACAGTGGCCTGTGGTGTCCCAGTTCCCTCTCTGAAACAGTGGCCTGTGGGTGTCCCAGTTCCCTCTCTGAAACAGGGCCTGTGGTGTCCAGTTCCTCTCTGAAAAGTGCCTGTGGTGTCCCAGTTCCTCTCTGAACAGTGGCCTGTGGTGTCCCAGTTCCCTCTCTGAAACAGTGGCCTGTGGTGTCCCAGTTCCTCTCTGAAACAGTGGCCTGTGGTGTTCCAGTCCCTCTCTGAAACAGTGGCCTGTTGTGTCCCAGTTCCCTCTCTGAAACAGTGGCTGTGGTGTCCCAGATCCCTCTCTGAAAACAGTGTCCTGTGGTGTCCTAGTTCCCTCTCTGAAACAGTGGCCTGTGGTGTCCCAGTTCCCCCTCTCTGAAACAGTGGCCTGTGGTGTCCCAGTTCCCTCTCTGAAACAGTGGCCTGTGGTGTCCCAGTTCCTCTCTGAAACAGTGGGCTGGTTCCAGATCCCTCTCTGAACAGTGGCCTGTGGTGTCCCAGATCCTCTCTTGAAACAGTGGCCTGTGGTCCTAGTTCCCTCTCTGAAACAGTGGCCTGTGGTGTCCAGTTCCTCTCTGAAACAGTGGCCTGTGGTGTCAAGTTCTCTCTGAAACAGTGGCCTGTGGTGTCCCAGATCCCTCTCTGAACAGTGGCCTGTGGTGTCCCAGATCCCTCTCTGAAACAGTGGCCTGTGGTGTCCTAGTTCCCTCTCTGAAACAGTGGCCTGTGGTGTCCGTAGTTCCCTCTCTGAAACAGTGGCCTGTGGTCTGTCCCAGATGTCCCTCTCTGAAACAGTGGCCTGTGGTGTCCCAATCCCTTCTGAAAACAGTGGCCTGTGGTGCTTCCCAGATCCCTCTCTGAAACAGTGGCCTGTGGTGTCCTAGTTACCTTTCCTTCCTCGAAACAGTGGCCTGTGGTGTCCCATTCCCTCTCTGAAACAGTGGCCTGTGTGTGTCCCAGTTCCCTCTTGAAACACTGGCCTGTGGTGTCCCAGTTTCCCTGAGTGTGCAAAACTGTCATCAAGGCAAAGGGTGGCTTCTTTGAAGAATCTCAATATTC
>NC_036871.1:33393718-33411196 GCF_002910315.2 Salvelinus sp. IW2-2015 | reverse complement strand
TGTGTATTTTTTTGTATTCTCTGAGAAAGCAACAGTGGCCTCTGGGTAGTCCCTCTCTAACACTTTGGTGTTCCCGCCCTCTCTGAAAACAGCATGTCCTGTGGTGTCCCAGTTCCCTCTCTGAACAGTGCCTGTGGTTGTTCCTACAGTTCCCTCTCTGAAACAGTGGCCTGTGGTCCCAGTTCCCTCTCTGAAACATGTGGCCTGTGGTGTCCCAAGTTTCCCTCTCTGAAACAGGGCCTGTGGTGTCCAGTTCCCTCTTTGAAACAGTGGCCTGGTGTGTCCCAGTCCCTCTCTGAAACAGTGGCCTGTGTGTGTCCCATTCCCTCTCTGAAAACAGTGGCCTGTGGTTCCAGTCCCTCTCTGAAACAGTGGCTGTTGTGTCCCAGTCCCTCTCTGAAAACAGTGGCCTGTGGTGTCCTAGTCCCTCTCTGAAACAGTGGCTGTGGTGTCCCATTCCTCCTGAACAGTGGCTGTGTGTCCCAGTTTCCCTCTCTGAAACAGTGTGGCCTGTGGTGTCCCAGTTCCCTCTCTGAAAACAGTGGCTGTGTGGTGTCACTTAAAGTATCCCCTCTCTGAAACAGTGGCCTGTGGTGTCCTCAGTTCCCTTCTCTGAAACAGTGGCTGTGGCTTTCTCGCCTTGTCCCCAGTTCTCCTCTCTGAAACAGTGGCCTGTGGTGTCCCAGTTCCCTCTCTGAAACAGGTCTGTGGTGTCCCAGTATCCCTCTCTGAAACAGTGGCCTGTGGTGTCCCAATCCCTCTTCTGAAACAGTGGCTGTGTGTCCCAGATCCCTTCTGAAACAGTGGCCTGTGTGTCCTAGTTCCCTCTTGAAACAGTGGCCGTGTTGTTCCCAGTCCCTCTCTGAACAGTGGCCTGTGGTGTCCAGTTCCTCTTCTGAAACAGTGCCTGTGGTGTCCCAGATCCCTCTCTGAAACAGTGGC
Organism: Salvelinus sp. IW2-2015; assembly: GCF_002910315.2. Taxonomy (NCBI): domain Eukaryota; kingdom Metazoa; phylum Chordata; class Actinopteri; order Salmoniformes; family Salmonidae; genus Salvelinus; species Salvelinus sp. IW2-2015. The sequence goes on along the minus strand of NC_036871.1, from coordinate 33,410,254 downwards.
CTGTGGGTGTCCAGCTCCTCTCTGAAACAGTGGCCTGTAGGTGTCCTAGTTCCCTCTTCTGGAACAGTGGCCTGTGGTGTCCTAGTTCCCTCTCTGAAACAGTGCCTGTTGTGTCCCAGTCTCCTCTCTGAAACAGTGGCTGTGGTGTCCCAGTTCCCTTCTCTGAAACAGTGGCCTGTGGTGTCCAGTTCCCTCTTGAAACACTGGCCGTGTGTTCCAGTTTCCCTGAGTGTGCAAACTGTCATCAGGCAAAGGGTGGCTACTTTGAAGAATCTCAGTTAACTACATGATCCGTACTGTACATATGGCTTTATATGCCTCCCATGTTTTCTGCAGTGTTTTGCACATGACTACATGGATATGTTAACAGAGCTCCTACCCCTCCCTCCCTCTCCTTGCTTTCTCTCTTTTCTCCATCTCCCCTCTCTCTCTCTATCCCTTTCCCCTCTTGATTTTTGCGTAGTCTGCATGTTCTGTATCAGGGGGGAAATGGGGTGTAACAAAGCTAACGTTTTATCTGCAGGGACAACACACTATTTCATTCTCTGAGCCGAAAACCAAGCAGCATAGAAAACAACAGAGAGCGATGAGGGGGGTTGAAGAGAAAGACTGAGTTAGAATGAGTTAGAAGAGAGCGAGGGATGGAGGGAGAGAGGAAAGTGAGAGAAAGAGCAAAGGAGTGAGGGAGAGGAGAATGACAAGGAGAGAGAGGGGGGGGAGACAGTGGGAAGGAGAGGAATGAAGGAGAGAGGGGTGGAGGTAAGAGAAAGTGAGAAGGAGAGAGAGAATGACAAGAGAGAGAGAGGGTGGAGGTAAGAAGTGAGGAAGGAGAGAGAGAGAATGACAAGGAGAGGGGTGGAGGTAAGAAGTGGGAAGGAGAGAGAGGAGAATGACAAGGAGAGAGAGGGTGGAGGTAAGAAGTGAGGAAGGAGAGAGAGAGAATGACAAGGAGAGAGGGGGTAGAGGTAAGAAGTGAGGAAGGAGAGAGAGAGAATGACAAGGAGAGAGGGGTGAGGTAAGAAGTGAGGAAGGAGAGAGAGAATGACAAGGAGAGAGGGGTGGAGGTAAGAAGTGAGGAAGGAGAGAGAGAATGACAAGGAGAGAGGGGTGGAAGTAAGAAGTGAGGAAGGAGAGAGAGAGAATGACAAGGAGAGAGGGGGTGGAGGTAAGAAGTGAGGAAGGAGAGAGAGAGAATGACAAGGGAGAGGGGGTGGAGGTAAAAGTGAGGAAAGAGAGAGAGAGAGATGACAAGGAGAGAGGGGTGGAGGTAAGAGTGAGGGAGGAAGAGAAGAGGAGAGAATGAAAGGAGAGAGAGGGTGGATGTAAGAAGTGAGGAAGAGAGAGAGAGAATGACAAGGAGAGAGAGGGGGTGGAGGTAAGAAGTGAGGAAGGAGAGAGAGGAATGACAAGAGAGAGAGGGGTGAGGTAAGAAGGTGAGGAAGGAGGAGAGAGAGAATGACAAGGAGAAGAGGGGGGTGGAGGTAAGAAGTGAGGAAGAGAGAGAGAGAGAATGACAAGGAGAGAGGGGTGGAGGTAAGAAGTGAGGAAGGAGAGAGAGAGAATGACAAGAGAGAGAGAGGGGTGGAGGTAAGAAGTGAGGAAGAGAGAGAGAGAATGACAAGGAGAGAGGGTGGGAGGTAAGAAGTGAGGAAGAGAGAGAGAGAGATGAAGGACGGAGGAGGGGAGGTAAGAAGTGAGGAAGGAGAGCAGAGAGAATGACAAGGAAGAGAGGGGTGGAGGTAAGAAGTGAGGAAAGAGAGAGAGAGAATGACAAGAGAGAGGGGTGGAGTAGAAGTGAGGAGGAGAGAGAGAGAATAGACAAGGAGAGAAGAGGGGTGGGGTAAGAAGTGAGGAGGAGAGAGAGAGAATGACAGAGAGAGAGGGGTGGAGGTAAGAAGTGAGGAAAGAGAGAGAGAAAATGACAAGGAGAGAGAGGGGTGGAGGTAAGAAGTGAGGAAGGAGAGAGAGAGAATGACAGGAGAGAGGGTGGATGTAAGAAGTGAGGAAAGAGAGAGAGAGAATGACAAGGAGAGAGGGGTGGAGGTAAGAAGTGAGGAAGAAGAGAGAGAGAGAATGACAAGGGAGAGAGGGGTGGAGGTAAGAAGTGAGGAAGAGAGAGAGAGAATGACAAGGAGAGAGGGGGTGGAGTAAGAGTGAGGAAGGAGAGAGAGAATGACAGGAGAGAGGGTGGAGGTAAGAGTGAGGAGGAGAGAGAGAGAATGACAGGAAGAGAGAGCGTGGAGGTAAGAGTGAGGAAAGAGAGAGGAGAATGACAAGGAGAGGGGGTGGACGGTAAAGTGAGGAAGAAGAGAGAGAGAATGCAGAGATAGAAAGAGTGAGAAAGTATCAAAAGAAGAGACAGAGGAGGGAAGAGAAGAAAGCGAAAGAGCAAGAGGATGGAGAATGACCGAAGAGAGGGAGAAGAGAGAGACGAGAGTGTTTATTTATTTTAAATATTTGCACATTGTTACAACACTGTACATTAAAGCCCTTTGAATTGAATTGAATTGAGAGACACAGAGGAGAGTGTGAGAGAGACAGAGAGATATAGAGAGACAGAGAACACATAGAACGAGATAGAGAATGAGAGCGAAAAGAGAGAGAGAGAGAGAGAAGAGAGAGAGAGAGGAGACGGACAGAGAGAGAGACTGTTTACTGTTCATTTTTATCGTTTATTTCACTTTGTATATTATCTACTTCACTTGCTTTTGGCAATGTTAACATATGTTTCCCATGCCAATAAGCCCCTTGAATTGAATTGAATTGAGAGAGACGACACACCGAGAGAGATAATGAGAGAGAGGAGAGTTAAGAGAGACAGGAGATAGAGTAGAATGCTGACCAATGTGACTGACCCAAAATTAGGAAAGCTTTGACTATGTACGAAATCAGTGAACATAGCCTTGGTATTGAGAAAGGACCCCGTAGGCAGACCTGGCTCTCAAGAAGGACAGGCTATGTGCACACTGCCCACAAATGAGGTGGAAACTGAGCTGCCATTCCTAACCTCCTGCCCAATGTATTCCATATTAGAGACACATATTTCCCTCAGATTACACAGATCCACAAAGAATTCGAAAACAAACCCAATTTTGATGAACTCCCATATCTACTGGGTGAAATACCACAGTGTGCATCACAGCAGCATGATTTGTTGACTGTTTGCCACGAGAAAAGGGCAACCAGTGAAGAACAAAACACACTATAAATACAACCCATTTTTTATGTTTATTTTTTTTCCATTTTGTACTTTAACCCATTTGCACATCGTTACAACACTGTATATATACACACAATATGACATTTGAAATGCCTTGAATCTTTTGGAACTTCTGTGGTGTAATGTTTACTGTTTTATTTTATTGTTTATTTCAATTTTGTATATTATCTACTTCACTTGCTTTGGCAATGTTACAATATGTCTCCCATGCCAATAAAGCCGCTTGAATTGAATTGAGGAGAGGAGGTACACACAGGAGAGAGACACAAGGGAGAGAGAAGAATGAGAGAGAGACAGAGAAAGAGAGCGTGCGAGAGAGCAGAGGGAGATAGGACAGAAACAGAAGGGAGATAGAGAGAGACACACAAAGAGAGAGATGAGAGAGAGACAGAGACAGAGAGGGAGTGGATGGATGGAGAGCAGATATCAAAGCAGATGGGAAGTGTTTGAACTCCGAGGGGAGCGAGATGGAGATGAAGAATTGGCCTGTGTGGGAGGTGACACCGTACTTACCTACCCATCATGCATTGCATCACCCCTGTCAGCCCACTCAGGGTTTTAGGGCAATCGCTGTTCTTATTGCGTTACCATGTTACTATAAATCCCCATAAGAAACCAACAAAAGGTTACAGAGTTTTTATGAAAGTGGAAACCAGTGATGGTACATTTAAATCAAACTTGAAATGACGGCCTAAATGATTTGCTTAAAGCTTACATGGGATATTGAGTTAGATTAGATTGACATAGTACAGCAAACACCCTAAGCCATGGTTTACTGTTTTTTTATTTATTTCTAGAGAAGGAGACATCAGAAACAACTCTCTGATGCACATTTGTCCACATGACAATATACCAGAATACAAGTCATTTTAGGAATTACATTGAAATTAAGTTGCAATGTAGTCCACAATCACACATGAGTAGTTAATCATAAACATACACCCCTGCCGTTCTTCTTCCCAGAGAGTTCTTTATTCTGTCTGCGCGATGTACTGAGAACCAGCTGGCTGTATGGACGGGGACAGTATATCCCGAGAGGAGCCATGTTTCCGTTAAACAGAGTATGTTACAATCCCTGATGTCTTTCTGGAAGGAGATCCTCACCCTGAGTTCGTCTACTTTATTATCCGGAGACTGACAATTAGTAGTAATAATACTCGGACGGTGGGTGGTGTGCACGCCTCCTGAGTCGGACTAGAAGTCCACTCCGAATACCTATTCTCCATCAGTGGTGTTTTGGAGCAGCCTCTGGAATAAGTTCAATTGCCTGGACGCGGCCCGCTTCCAGAGACTGTGGCTCTTCTTCTCTGTGGTCGACGTGAGTAAGACATTTAGGCGTGTTAACCGTCGCAAGGCTGCCGACCCAGACGGCATCCCCAGACGCATCCTCAGACAGCATCCCCGACAGCATCCCAGACAGCATCCCCAGCCGCATCCTCAGAGCATGCGCAGACCAGCTGGCTGGTGTTTACGGACATATTCAATCTCTCCCTATCCAGTCTGCTGTCCCCACTTGCTTCAAGATGTCCACCATTGTTCCTGTACCCAAGAAAGCAAAGGTAACTGAACTAATGACTATCGCCCTGTAGCACTCACTTCTGTCATCATGAAGAGCTTTGAGAGACTAGTTAAGGTATATTCACCTCTACCTTACCTGATCCTAGACCCACTTCCAATTTGCTTACGACCTAATAGATCCACAGACGATGCAATCGCACTGCCTTATCCACCTGGACAAGAGGATACCTATGTAAGAATGCTGTTCATTGACTATAGCTCAGCATTCAACACCATAGTACCCTCCAAGCCATCATTTAAGCTTGGGGCCCTGGTCTGAACCACGCCTGTGCAACTGGGTCCTGTACTTCCTGACGGAAGCACGCCCAGGTGGTGGGAGGTAGGAACAACATCTCCACTTCGCTGATCATCAACACAGGGAGGCCCACAAGGGTGCGTGCTCAACCTCTCCTGTACTCTCTGTTCCAACTCAATCATCAAGTCTGCAAATGACACAACATGGTGTAGGCATGATTACCACAATGACGAGACAGCTACAACGGGTTTCATATTCCCATTTGTTTTGTCTGTTTCCATAGGCCTTTTAACTTTGTTTTGTCTTGTTCCATGTGCTTTCGTTTGGACGAGAATAAAAAGTGCGCCTGCTTAATACATTTCTTGCTCTCTACACCTGACTTCGCCTCCAGTACACACCCTTAACAATAGAGTTCATGTCAGTAAAACACGACAGTGAATACAATAGTATACTACAGTCATGTCGCAAAAACACTATAGTGAATACTACAGTGAAGTCCACAAAAACACCACAGTGAATACTATTTAGTATACTACAATCATATCGCAAAAACACTATTGATTAGTATAGTGAAACTACAGTTAATTCTGCAAAAACACAACAGTGATATGTAGTATATAATATCGTTATACTACTGTATTTAGACCATAGTATGCTTAGAATTTTGTCATGTGGGATGTTATAAGTAAGGGGTGTTGTGGTGTTCTTTTCTCTGGTTACAGCTGGTAAGGAAGGAATGAGGGCTTCATTGCCCAGGCTGACTGATGAACCAGCAGCTTTAATAGTAAAGAAAATATTTTACATCATTGAACTTTATTCCTGCTTCCAGGTACGTGTTTATCTTTTGCCTTGGGTGGAGACACAAAGCAATTGATTTCCAAATCCTAATCCCCTCCTCTACAGCATGTCCTATTGATCTTCAATCCACCTAACTAACATTAGCGAGGGGTAGAGGGCTATGAAGGAGGACAAAACTCTCTGCATCTTCTACTTCCTCTCACTTTTCATTTATCTTTCTTGAGAACTCTCTATTCTTCCTTCTCGCTCATAAATAAAGTACTAGTCAGGTTAGATGTAGTGAGTTTGGTGAACGTGTGATGAGTAGCCTTGCTTTGATCCTGAGTATCTGCGTTAGCTACCAAGGTTATTGCTATAGGCTTATAGGTTTGTGAATTGCCTATAGATCTTGACGCCACCTTGGGATTTATATTTCGGTTGTGACATTCATGAAGTTTCTGTTTCTCTGCTTCTTGGTTATTGTCTGTTACATTACTCACGACTGTTCTGAGCTAGTTCACTGAAACGACAATGGCTGCAAAATGACTCAATTCTTCTCTTTCTCCATTGATTGGTCTGTGGCTGTGAAAATGTACTCATTCAAACATCCTCTCTCACCTCTCCATTCATCATTGCTCTCTCTCTTTTTATTTTTCTTCTCCTTCTCTCCTTTCTGCCTCCTCTCCAGGACGTATTCATGTTTCACTCACACACATCAGTAATTGTTTGGCCTGTGTTTGGCTAGCGGGAAGGCATGTCCTTAGCTCTGAGTGCCTGCTAGTCATGATAATGTCTTCTTTTTTCTCCAGCCTTAGTGGGAATTGTCCGAAACCCTGTCTTTGATACACTTGTCTTGGTTACATATTGTTAAACTGTTTCTGGATCTTTACCTGTGTGTCATTTTCAGTCAGATATTAGAACAGACTTGTTTTACACAGCTTGTATTTGGTCAGTTTTGTCCCATCTAGACATAGTAGTTATGGATATCAACAAGGGTCTCTGTGGTTATTAATGTTGCATTTTTAGTGTAAGACAATCTGGTGGAATCGATTCACCTATTCTCTTACTATTACCTGAACACGTTGTTCTATTTTTAAAAACAATAATGTCTGTCTTTACTGCTCTCCTTCACACTTCATTTCTTTCTTTTTCTTTTCATTCTTCTCCTGTAACTAGAGAATCAAATGTGGGGCACTTACCAAATCCATGTCTGTAACCAGGTTTCAATCCAACCTTTTTATGAGAGTAAGACCATGTTGGATTAAAAAAAATGGCATGACAGGACTGTGGAAACCGCACATTTGTCTGTAACTTTCCAAACGTCGACAAAAACAGCACGTTAGACAAGGTGGGATATTTTTGTGTCTGTAAAAAATCATTGGTGAGAAATGCGGGGGAACTCCTTCATGCGCAAATATTGATATAAATAACCATCATTGAAAGTAAATTTGGAGTTCAAAATTTGTTGTTATATCTCCCACTTCGAGACTTGGGAAAGCTATGCAGTTTATTAGGCTACAGGTGAAATAAGTTATGATGAACTTCACAGGTGGTGAAAGTGCACGGGGCTCTTTCAATTGATGCTCCTTGATGGCTCTTTTCCAATAATACAGTGTTCTTATTCTGGTGACATGATGACCGATGCTTAGCTCGCATATTGACAAAATAATTATTTCTCACTCTGTCCCATATTAATCCATACTGTACGTATACCCGCACTGTAGCTGCGATCTGTTGGCTAGAGCACATGTGCCATACCAGATGAGCACATTCACTATATAAACACAACATTTTTTGTGACTTAACCAATCAGTGAGAGATTGGACATGTAACAAGAACCATGTAACTTGTATTTGTTTATTCGGTAGGCTAATTGTTTTACCGAAAAGTATTTTTAATGTGCACTACGTCGTCACGCAAAGCCTTTAATCCGCAACAAGTCCAATTTGATGGAAACACAATCTCCGGTGGGAAATGCACAATATGTTTTCATGTGATTTTTAGAAAATTTGCCTAGCTTGTGTCAGATGTTGGTGCAATATGAAAGTTTGACACAGTAGGAGAATAGGGGTATCACACCAGAGAGTCCCGGCCAACACAGCGAATATAAGTACCACACCAGGAGAGTCCCGGCAAAACATAACAAATGCTACCACACCAGGAGATCCTGGCCAAACCAGGACAGATATGGTACCACACCCGGGAGGGTCCTGCCAAACCAAGGACAATATGCTACACACAGGAGAGTCCGGGCCAACCAGGACAAGTATGTGCTTCCACCACCAGGAGCCGTCGGGCCAAACCCGGACAATATGCTACCACAACCAGGAGAGTCTCATGGCTATCAAACCAGGCACATTAGCTACCACACCAGGAGAGTCCTGGCACCAGACAATATGCTACCCACCACAGGAGAGTCCTGGGCCAAACCAGGACAATATGCTACCACACCAGGAGAGTCTGGCCAAACCAGGACAATATGCTACCACACCAGGGAGAGTCACGGCCAAACCAGGACAATATGCTACCCACATAGGAGAGTCCTGGCAACAAAACCAGGACAAATATGCTACCAACACGGAGAGTCCCAACGACAGAAATAGACTGCTTGTCTACAACCAGGCCACGGTGCACTGGCCCCAAACCAGACGACAAGATATCTCTACCCCCACCAGGAGCGCGAGAACTCCACAGAAGCTAAACCAGGTTCAACTGTAAGAGATCCACAACACAGGGAGTCCCGGCCAAACCAGGACCAATAGGGGTACCACACCAAGGAGAGTCGGGCCAAACCATGACAATATGCTAACCACACCAGGAGAATCCTGAGCAAACCAGAAAAGAAGTATACCAAACCACACCAAGGAGACGTCCGCCCACCGAGCCAACCATGATACTGAATAACACCAACCAGAAGAGTATCCTGGCCACAGACCAGTAATTAGGTCTTGCTGCACCCTCTTGCGTGTGTATTTGCATTTGGATTTCAGGATGGCTATTTATTCATTTCCTCTAGAGTGCCAAATAGGGCTTTGGTTAGATTCCCCTGACGCCCACGACGAGGGCAGCAGCTCTGGGTTATTGTGAATTGAGGGGGAGAATAGTTAGTTATTTTAAATAGGAATTGATTCGATAGTGATATAGGGGATCTGCTTTATTGTTAAACGATGATGTATTATTGTTTTGAATTTACTATAATTGACACAGCAACACACACACACACACACCCACACACACAACACACAACACACACACAACACACACACCACCACCACAAACACCCACACAACAAACACACACAACACACAACACACACACACACACACACGTGACAGCACTTGCCATTTTGGGAACACACTTTTGGGACGGAACCCTACTGTATTATACAGTACGTTTCGTTCTTAATCCAAACAAAACAAAGCTCTAATTGTGCAAATGTAGACTGTCGGTTTAGTGGCCCCTCTCGTATTTGAGGGGACTGGGTCGTTACACAAACACTCCCTTAGAATTAAACCGCGTCGGTATTATTTTGTTTAACAATGGTTTCCATTTGAAAACAGAAAGCTACATGTCCTTGGCTTAGTACTGTGGTTATACAAAACATTAGGGATTGATATCTTTTACTTTGTCGGGTTTGACAACAACATTTAGGTATGGATCTTTTACTAGGGGCGTTTAGAAACCACAATTAGGGATGATCTTTTACTGTGGGTTATTACAACAACATTAGGGATGATTCTTTACTGATGGGTCTATAACAACCGACATGAGGGGATGCTCTTTTCACTTGGGTTATTACAACCAAACATTAGGATGATCTTTACTGTGGGTTATACAACACCACCATTAGGAATGATCTTTTACTTTGGGTTTATTCAACAACCTTGGAGATGATTCTATTACTGTGGGTCTCATAACAACACATTAGGGAATTATCTTTACTTGTGGGTTATTAACCAAAACCACGATTTAGGGATAGTCTTTACTCTGGGTTAATACAACCACATCAGGGGAATGATCTTTACTGTGGGGTTATACAACAACATGGGATGATCTTTACTGTGGTTATGCACAACAAATTAGGGCAGGATCTTTTACTGTGGGTTATTTACAACACATTAGGGCATGGATCTTTTACTTGTGGGTTATACAACATTAGGGGATGATCTTACTGTGGTTATACAACACATTTAGGGATGATCTTTTACTGTGGGTTATTCAACAACATTACTGGCATGATCTTTTCATCAGTCTATTCGGAGCCATTATCGACGTCAGTGGGTTTTGTCCAACATGTCCTTGGACTATCATGCCACAGATCATACTCTGGACCTGTTTTGTCCATGGAATAAATGGTTGTAATCTGTTAATGTTTTTCCACATATTTCTGGACTATCGGGACCACCATTTCTATTACGTTGCAATCGCAACAATAATCTGCTCAGACCCCAACAAGGAGCTCAAAAGTCTGCATTAATAACTTCTAGAAAAAACCAAAAATTCCTTGATGCACCCTTCAGGACTCCTTTGCCTACCCAAGGACGTCAGAGGACAAAAATCAGTTAACCACCTAACTGAGGACTCAATTTTAACCATTGCGCAATACCTAATTGCAGTTGCACCCCTAAAACGACAAAACATTTGTTGCATAAAACTTAGCTCCCTGGTCATTACAAAAATACCGAGCTTTGTAGCAAAGCTTATCCAGGAAATTGGAACGGAATGGGCCACGCCCAACTGGAAGTCTTCCGACTAGCTTTGGAATTGGAAGACAGTAGTGCCCAGTACGAAGAGCCCTCACTTGCTGCTCGCTCATCCACTCTTTCCAACTTAATCGAGGAAATAGAACCATCCAAAATTTCTTTTTATACTGTGCCCGAACTAACTAAAAAAGCGGCCATTCCCAAGAGAGGATTGCTTTTACTTCAGCAGTTAATAATTCACTGGAACTTCTTTGAGGGAAGGATCATGACCATTAGAAAGCAATTACGGACCTCCTCTTTGAATCATGGGTATTTCCTTCCAGAGGCTTAGCTGTCCTGGATCTGCACAGCTCTGCGAGGGCTAGAGGATCGGGTGGTGAGGAAGACACTTAAGTGTTTTTAGTACTATATCTCCTTTAACAATGATAGAAAATAATCATGGCTCGTAAACTTCAAGCTTGCACTAACTGGATTCCTATTCCTTACTAAATGCTGAAGGACCTGCTTTCCGTGTGGCTTGGCCCTCTATGTTATGAACATAATAAGAGGCTTCTCTATCAACGGATGTGTGACCAACGCACTAAAAGTGGGCAGTGGATTAAAGAAGCCGTCTCTTGGAAAAAAAGCCAAACCTTGACCCGAAAATATAAAAAAACTATCGGCCTTAATAATCGAAATCTTTCCATTCTCTCAATAGATTTTAGCACAAAAGCTGTATGCGCAGGCCAACTCCTGCTGTCTGAAGGACATAAGTTTAATGTAATACGAAGCTTCAGTCTGGTGTTTAGACCCACATCATAGCACTGAGACTGCACTTTGTGAATGGTTGGTAAAATGACCGTTTAAATAGGCGTTCAGACCGAGGCTCTGTCTGGTGTCTCGTGTACTAGACCTTAGTGCTGCCATTTTGACCACTCGATCACCACCATTTTTATGGAGGACCTGGAAACCCAAAATTGGTCTAACACGGACAGTTCTTGGCACTGGTTTAGATTTAACCTGTCGGAAAGATTCAGTTTGGTTCTCTGTGAATGGAGTCTGTCCTCTGACAAATCAATGTACTTTCGGTAAGTTCTCAAGGTTTTCCGTTTTTTAGGACCACTTATTGTTTTCATGTATATATTTTATCTTGGGGATGTTTATTCGAAAATCATTAATGTTAACTTTCCACTGCTATAGCGGATGACACACGCTGTACCATTCCATGAAACATGGTGAAGCCCAATTTGCCCTCGCTAGAAGCCTGTGTTTCAGAATAGGGACGTGGTGCTGAAAACTTTCTACTTTTAACCGGGACAAAAACAGAGATGTTGTTCTAGGCTCCAAAGAAACAAAAGAGATCTTCTTGTGTAAATCTGACAAATTCATCATTGCATGTTGTTAAACATCGTCTAAATAACTGTGAAGGACCTCAGGGCGTTACTCTTGACCACTTGATCTCTCGTTTTGCGAACATTCAAGGACTGTTTCAACGGGACCAGCTTTTTTCATCTACGTAACATGCTCATAGAATTTTCTGTTCCAAAAATGATTGCAGCATAAAATTAATCCAGTGCATTTTGGTTACCTTACTAGGTTGACTACTGCAATGCTCTACTTTCCGGTACCGGATATAAAGCACTAAATAATTACTTCAGTTAGTGCTAAATGACGGCTGCTGCTAGAATCTCTGACCTTAGAACAAGAAAATATTGATCATTTACTCCCAGTGCTAGTTCTCCCTTATTACACTGGGCTTCCCTTGTTTAAGCAAGGGCGCTGATTTCAAAGGTATTTACTTGTAACCGTACTAAAGCGTTTACATGGGCTTGTGCTACCTATCTTTCCGAGTTGGTCCGGCCTGACATACCAATCGTACGCTACGGTCACAAGGGACGCAGGGCCTCCTAAAAAAAAAAATTTTGTCCCTAGAATTCTAAGCAAACAGCGGGAGGGCGGGCTTTTCTCCTATAGATCTCCATTTTTATGGAACAGTCTGCCTACCTGTGAGAGCGCAGATCATGGTCTCAACTTAAGTCTTTACTGAAGACTTATCTCTTTACAGTAGGTACATATGATTGATGTGTAAGCCATGGCCCAGGAGTGTGAAGGTGAACGGAAAGGACTGCTGGGCGAGCAATCGAACCGCCTTGCTGTCTCTGCCAGGCGGTTCCCTCTTCCACTGGGATTCTCTGCCTCTAAGCCTTGTTAAGGGCCTGGGGAGGCACTGGCCTCTTGAGGCTGCGCTGTTGCGACATTTCGCATCCCTGACGGTCACCAACGCTATGAGGATGCGTGGTGTGCGTCACTTGTCTCTGGGTTGAGTTCTGACGTGATCCTTATCTCGTAGTCTGGGTTGGCGCCCCCGCTCTGAGATTCTCATATCGTCGCGCTCGGCCATAGTGTGGCAGACCGTATGGTGGGCTTATACCACTTACGGCCCAGCGTGTATGTCTACGACGGATAGCGAGTCTCGTCCAAATAGTCGTGGTGGTAGTGTAGTGGATTACTCTCGGGTCCGGCGATGCGGGTTGGCGCACCTAAGGAGCTTCACTGTGACTCTCTGAGCTGCATCGCGATACTTGTGCTTTGGCAAAGGTGGTGGGGTTATATATTACTATTGGCCCTGTCCGGGGGGTTTCTATGCGGCTTGGAGGCGATCATGCAGCTGCTCGCTCGAGTGCGCCGCTCCTTCTCAGCCTCCAGTTGATGCTTGCAGTAGTTTAGTTTTGTCGGGGGGCTAGGAGTCAGTTTGTTACCTGGCAGTATACTTCTCGTTTTCTCCTTCCACAGCTAGATTTTATCTTTTTTTATTCAGTGTCACTGTTGTCGAATTTTAGTATCGCTCTCTCTAGTTCTTCTCGTTCTTCGCTTTCTCCTCTGAGAACTGAGCGCTTAGGACCACTACGCAGGCCTACGGGCCATGATTGACACCTTTGTGTCCACCAGTTCCGCCTGGCCGTATTGTTGCACTATTCCGTTTCATGTTCTGCCTGTGGTTGAGGACCCCATACTGTCCAGACCTGCTGTTTTCAACTTTATGAATCGGGCTATGAACAGCCACTGAGATTTTATTCCTGATTATTATTTGACCATGCTTTCCAATATTTGAAATTTTGAAATCTGGCTACCTCTATTTTTCTCCTTTCTCTCTTTTCGTTTTCTCTCGGAGCGACCTGAGCACTAGGGCCTACGTCCGGGCACTACCGGCCGTGGTGACTCCTTGTGTCCCCATCCGCTTCGGCCTTGCTGCCCTATTCCCAGTTTCAAACTGTTCTGCTTGCGGTTATCGACCCCTACCTGTCCCAGACCTGCTGTTTCAACCACTCTTAATGATCGGCTTATGAAAGCCAAACTGAATTTTATTCCTGATTATTTTTACCATGCTTGTCATGTATGGACAATTTTGAACCTTTGGCTCTATCTCTACTTTTCTCTATTCTCTCTTTTTCTTTATCTCGAGGACCTGGGCCCTGGACCATGCGTCGGGACTGCCGCCGTGGTGACTCCTTTGCTGTCCCGTCCGCCTGGCCTTGCTTGCTATTCAGGTTTCAGCTGTTCTGCTTGCGGTTTAATAGGACGCTACCTGTCCAGACCTGTTGTTTTTCAACTCTTTGCATGATCGCTATGAAAAGCCAACTGAAAATTATTCATGATTTATTATTTGACCATGCTCTGTCCTGCATGAACATTCTTTTGAACATCCTTGCATAGTTCTGTCTATATCTCCAGCCCGGCACAGCCAGAGAGGGACTTGGCCACCCTGCATCAGCCTGGTTCCTTATCTAGGTTTCTTTCCTAGGTTTTTGGCCTTTCTATCTATTTGGATTTTTCTAGCCCACCGTGTTTACACCTGGACATTCACTAGGCTGTTTCGGGGTTTTAGGCTGGGTGTCTGTTACAGCTTCGAAAGATTTAGCTTCATGTCGAAAGGGGCTATATAAAAGATAGAAGACAAAATACACACACATACCATACAGAAACTTGCCAGCACACATACTCACACATGCATGCATATCCACATACATACAACCATGCATGATGTATCGTGTGTGCGTGCGTGCGTGTGTGTGTGTGCGTGCGTGCGTGCGTGTGTGCGTGTTTGTAGTGTAGTGGGTGAACGCTGAGAGGAAAATTAAAGGCCTCAATCAGAGCTAATGACAGAGTGAGAGGAGACCCTAACCACACACACTCACACACAAACACACACTCACACACATWCATACACACACACAYACATCACACACACATTTCTGCATTGCCAGTGAGCCCTCATTTTATTGCCACTGAGGCGTGTCATCTGCCTAGCCACCTGCTTCTGCTTCACTGGGGCATCACGCATCATCATCCTGCGCCAGAATCTCCTAATAACATCATTGGGCTTTCATTCGCCCTTACTAACAGGTCCCTGGAGCCCATTAGGTCACGGTTTCCTGTCGGCCAGTGCAACTGCTATGTCCCCCATGAAAACCGTAAAGAGACAGGGCTCATAAGGCTTTTAAAAACTCCTACAACTGATGAAAACAAGAGTAAAAGAGAATGAGAAAAGAGTCTGATACCTTCAGCATGGGGTAGTGTTGTGTTCAGAGACATTTTGACAAGGTGATGACAGAGTGCTTATGTTTGTCAGGAGAGGGTAGTTTAGGGTACGGGAAGAGAAGCACACACATATTGAACACACACACACACACACAAAGGGAGACCAAGGGGATAGAGAGAGATGAAAACAAGAAGTACTTCCGTCCAGAGAGAACGATGCATACTACATGGCAAAGATAAAGAAAAGGTCAAAAAGGTCACTGATACCTGGACCAGAGAGACTGTATGGAAGCCGACTGGCACAGCACAGACATACATACACATGTACTGTACAAGCACACAAACACCATGCCTTGAGAATGTAAATGAACACCAATCGCTGTGACGACAGCCAGGTGTATAGATCGTCATAGATGTCAAGAGAGTACCGCCAGAAGGAAGTTACAATGGCGTAGAACTGGAGGAGACCTCGGCGGTGGCAAACGGTGTGTGTCTAGGTACAGGGCTTTCTTTTTTAAGGTTAGAGCCTCATTCTAAAATGGATTCAATCGTTTTTTCCCCTCGTCAATCTACACACAATACGCCATAATGACAAGGCAAAAACAGGTTTTTAGAACTGTTTGCTAATTTTTACTAATGAAAAACAGAAATACAGAAAAAATGCTGATTAATTGTAGAATAAGGCTGTAGCGTAACAAAATTTGGGGAAAGGGAAGGGGTCTGAATACTTTCTGAATGCTCTGTATGTCTTGGTCCAATGTGATGCCATCCAGACATCATCCCAAAATCCCAAACCAACAGCACGGAATTCCGATCAGCTTACGATTATTGCTGCAAAGACACAGCAATCATTCCTCACCTTCACTCTCACTCTTAAATATTTTGTCTTGCCCATTCACCCTCTGAATAGCACACATACACAATCCATGTCTCAATTGTCTTAAGGCTTAAAAATCCTTCTTTAACCTGTCCCCTCCCCTTCATCTACACTGATTGAAGTGGGTTTAACAAGTGACATCAATAAGGGATCATAGCTTTTTCACCTGGATTCACCTGGTTAGTCTATGTCATGGAAAGAGCAGGTGTCCTTAATGTTTTGTACAGTCAGTGTATGAGAGAGAGGAGATGAAGAGAGAGAAAGAGGGAGTGAGGGAAGAGAAAGAGGAATCTTGTTTTCATTAAAGGAGAAGATTGGACCAGCAGCCTGTGATCCCTGTCCATCAGAGATTCCATTATGGCAAGACAGGGCTGAGTTAACACCCGCAATGACATTCACACTCACACACACTCACACAYACACACTCACACACACATGCACGCATACCCACAATGACATTCACACACACAAACACACATACCCACAATGACATTCACACATACACACACATACCCACAGTGAAATTCACAAACAGCTCAATTCTGTTATGCCCTTTCTTTTTACTATATTTCTCTCATCAATTTCATATTTTACTGTAGGTTTTCCCCTTGTGTGGTAGAGGTGGAGA
>NC_036871.1:33387961-33393505 GCF_002910315.2 Salvelinus sp. IW2-2015 | reverse complement strand
TAGTGGAGGTTTTTCCCTTCTGTGGTAGATGTGGAGAATAGTGGAGGTTTTTCCCTTGTGTGGTAGAGGTGGAGAATAGTGGAGGTTTTCCCCTTCTGTGGTAGATGTGGAGAATAGTGGAGGTTTTTCCTTTGTGTAGTAGAGGTGGAGAATAGTGGAGGTTTTCCCCTTCTGTGGTAGATGTGGAGAATAGTGGAGGTTTTTCCCTTGTGTGGTAGAGGTGGAGAATAGTGGAGGTTTTTCCCTTGTGTGGTAGATGTGGAGAATACTGTAGACAAACAGAATAGAAATAGAAATGTGTTGCCTGAGACTAAACAAGCCTCAGATTGAGTCATATTGACCCTAGGCAGATGTTTTATTTTAGCTCCAAGACACGCACGCACGCACGCACGCACGCACGCACACACACACACACACAACACAAACACACAACACACCACACACACACACACACACACACACAACACACCAAACACACACAACACACAACCACAACACACGCACACACGCACACACGCACTCTCTCTCTTAGAACAGAAAACAGCAAACATTGATGATCAGACTCACAGACTTTTTAAAAAGTCAAGAACACAAACAAAAAATCCTCATATGGGAAATGAGAAACAAATGTGCATGAAAATATTGGCATTGAATTTCACAATAGAGTTACAGTTATGTCAATATGCTCAAGTCTTCTAAGCGGGATAACGCTTCCACCTAGTGGCAAAAACTACCCAAGACAAAGATTTCTATCCAGTTTTCCATCCAGTTTTCCAGTGAAATGCTCTTGAACTTCTGCAGGTCTGTTCATTATAGTAGCTCTATGAGTCAGATTTGTCAAGTATTTGCACCAGTAGACAAATAAATAAATAGCATCCATTATGTTCCATAGGAAGTTAAACAAAGTCGTAACCAAAATGGGTTTAAGTGAGAGAAATTTTATAATCCAACAAATTCAATGTTTCTTAAACAATATATTATTTTATTTGATATGATGATAAGCTCTAACTCCTTGTCCACATACTTTATACACAAACAGCCAGCGGTGATTTGTCTTCAAGGGACAATCTGTAATCTGTCAATTCGGCTCAACACTTTTCGGGGGACCGATGCGGAATGTCATATATATCATTGGCAAAATCTTACTAAATATGTTTTCTTTGTGTTTTGTTTCAGGTCGATCGTGATTCTTGCCGCAGGGGGAATGAGAAGTTACAGATTGCACCTTTAGAAGGATGRAGATGATTAAATGTCACAGTAATCTTTATAACCTTTATACTTCCCTGGACTGGAACAAGTTTAGAATCTTTTTTAACCCTTGACCTTTTATATTATTCACCAGGACAAAGTGCAACATCGTCTTTTCCTTTCTAACTCTCTGGCTCACTATCACTCACACTATTTACAATTCACTAAATATATTATGGATTCAAAATCATTTGCAGAATGTTAATTTTTAAAGTGCTATAAGTTCAATACAATTTTCAGGTTTTCATGAATATTGTGAAGACTTGAATGTGCCCCGTGAGAATGCAAAACAACTCTATTTTGCGTAGCCCAATCCCAACACACCACACATGATTGAGCTGAATGTAAAGCCATCACCACCAGACAGTTGAACACGGTAAAACATTATATACAACAACTGAGAAAAAAAGGTTTGCTTCATAAAAAAACAAAACTCTCCAATATTTAACCATAGGAGTCCAAAACCTGACATTACAATATAATAAATCATATTCAATACATGATATTACATGAACACATGGCTTTGAGTCAAGCACAAGTCACACAAGTAAAATATGATTGTTAACAAGACAACAAGAACAACTACAGACCTGAATGACACACTCTCTGGGATGCCTTAGCTGATGTTTGAAATGGTTGCACTATGCTTTTATTCACAACACCCCATTGATGACTATGCATCCTTTAATATTTGAGTTGATTCTGTGGTTTTGGAGTTGAATCAACGGGCTTCCCAACCGGTCGCCGGCTGCCTTCCTCATACCAGCGCCTCTCAGCCTTCGCTGCTGTCCAACTCCGCCTGGGACGGCGATATTCCCCTGGCTGAAGCCCAGGGTCCTCTACCGTCAGGATCTCCTCCCAAGTCAGGAGTCCTTGTTGCTCTGTTGGCATTCCTTGCGCTTGGTCTTAGCGTGGTGGGGGGGTGATTCTGGTAAGGGGCTGTCGCTCTCCTCATCCCTCGGACGAGAGAGGAGAAGAAGGATCATCAGACAAATGCAGCATTTAGGGAAATAAGCATCCTTTTATTTAACATACGGACGATTGGCAACAGCGAAAAAACAAACACTTTCAAAATACAAAACAAGGAAACGACGTAGACAGAAACCTGATACAAACTTACAAATAATACAAAAGTTAACACTTACGGACAGGAACAGACTAATCTAAACCGAACATGTCCCGTATGGTGCAAGACATACACAGGTACGGAACATCACAGGAGACAATCACCCACCAAAAACATGAGAACAACCCTACCTAAATATGACTCTTAACTTAGAGAGAACACAAAAACACTGCCTCTAATTAAGAGCCATACCAGGCAAGCCAAACCAACCATAGAAACGATAACATAGACTGCCCACCACTCAACACATGCCCCTGACCATAAACACATTTACAAAAACAACATAAAACAGGTTCCAGGACGTACAATCTATTTTTGGAGGTGTATTATTCCATCTTACGTCATCCTTTTTACTCTCTCGTGTCCATCCAACTCCTGTCCACTCCCTCTGTCGCTGTGTCTGTATCTGTTGTCTGTTGTCTGTGTTGTCTCTCTCTCCTCTCCTGCTCTTACTCTGTGTCTCTGTCTCTCCGGATTTCGCTGTGTGTCTTCGTTTATTCTCTGTGTGTCTCCTCTCTCTCTTTCTGTCTGTCTGTGTGTCTCTGTCCTCTCTCTCTCTCTTTCTCTCTGTATTCTTGCTCTCTTTCTGTCTGTGTCTGCTTTTCTTTTTGGTCTCTCTTTGTCCCTCTCTCTCTAGCCATCTCTCGCCTTGTTTCTCATGCTCTACTTTCCTTCATTTTCTCCTTCATCTGACTCCTATTCCTTTACATGTTGCCTCTGTGTTGTGGTCTTGGTGTTCTCGCGTGTGTCTGTGTATTATCTAGTATGCTGAGTGGGAGGTTACTCTGGGTTAACTCCCAATGCTGGGTCGAAGAAAGCTCACTCAGCCTCAAGCTGCAATGTCGTTCCGGGCTGGTTGCCACAAGCCCTAGTTTTGTAGTGTAACGCTAAAGGTGTTGACGACTCGTGTAGGCTTCCTTTCTCTGATTCTGAGCTTCGTAGTGCCATCTCAAATCAACCACTACCTTACTAGCCCTTTAGGACTTTTTGTAGCCAGTTTGAGCAAATGGAACACCTGCCACAGCCTGGAGCTAAACCTACACATGGCGACTAACACCTACTACATGGACTAACACCTACACGAACTAAACTCCAGATGACTAACACTACTACATGCGAATGAAACCTACTTACATGGAACTAAACACCTATACATGGATAACACCTACCGCCTGGAGCTAACACTACCACATGGAACTAAACTACTACACTGGAACATAAACTACTACATGGAACTAACACTTACCACATGGACACTAACACCTACTAGCACTGCGACTAACACCTAACTACATGTAAAACAACCACTTGGATACCCTACTACTGGAACTAACACCTACTACTGGACTAACACTCTACATGGAACTAACACCTACCACATGGAACTATACACCTACTAATGCTAACAGCCTCTACATGGGACTCACACCTACACATGGAACTAACACCTACCTAATGGAGCTAACACCTACCACATGGACTAACACCTACACAATGGAGACTACACACCTATCTACATGGAACTAACCTACAATGAACTAAACACCTACTACAACTAACTACACTGTCATATACAGAACTACACCTACTACATGGAACTAACACCTACTCACATGGAACTAACACCTACTACATGGAAATAACACCGTACCACATGATACTAACACTCCTACATGGAACTAACACCTACTACATGGACTAAACTATACAAACAACTCACATGTAACTAACACTTGGAACTAACACCTACTACATGGAGCTACTACTACAGGACCTACACATACGGAACTAGACTACTCGGCTACCCTACCACATGGAGCTTAACACCTACCATGGAGCTAACACCTACCACATGGAAACTAACACTACTACATGGAACAAAATTAACACCTACTACATGGAACTAACACCTACTTACATGGAGCTAACCTAACGGACACTAACTACAAATGTCAACTAACACTACTACATGGAACTACCTCTACATGGCTACCTCTACATACGACCGACTACAGGAATACACCACAGCACACCTCAAACAGTACAGCCTACCCCATGGAGCTAACCTACATGCAAACCTATCCAATGGAGACACTACACAAGACTCTACCACTGGCAGTACAACCTCAAGGAACTAAACTACCATTGCACACTTAATGGAGCTAACCTAGACCCAATGGAGCTATAGTTGACTACCTGTAAACCTACATGGATACAACTTGACTAACTCTCAATGGAACTACCCTACACATAATACACCATACAGGACTACATAACATGGTACTAACACCTCTACTGCTAGACTGTACCTTCACATGGACTACTACACTGGTTCTTAGGACTGGATGTCTCTCTAAGTTTGTCTTCTCTCTCTGGCTTGGTTTTCTTCGCTGTGTGTCTGCTGCCTGCTTTGGTTTGGCTGGTGTACATCAGAATCAGGAGGAGCAGGAGCCTGGATGTACTCTCCGCTGCCTACGGCTCGAGTCGCAGACCATGGCTCTGATGGGGAGAGCCAGACGGTAAGTGTGCACTCATTTATCCCCACGCGAGAAAGTGTTTACTTGGATTCATACACTAACTCCTCTCTCCTCTCTCTCCTCTCTCTCAAATTTCTCTTTTATTATTTCTTACTAGTAAGTTGGTGTGAAGTGGTCCAATGTAGCAAATCACTTGAGAGGATTGAAGACTAAGCAGGCTGAAGCTGTGATGCTTTACGAAGCCCAAAGGCCCCATGGAATCTTTACAGCGTTCTATAAACCTTGTGGCCCAGCTGCATGTGACGGCCTTGTTTTAGCCACTGGCATGAAGAAGTAGTCCTGTGGGCAAGACTTGTTTCTACTGGCACCCACTTTTCCAAACACACCAGTACCACCACCCTACAACAACACAACACACACACACACACACACACACCACACACACAACCACACAGCATCAACACACACATCACACAACACACACACACCACCAACACACACACACACACACACACAGCACACACTCACACACAAGGCACACACACACACACACACACTCTGCACCGCACGCACGCACGCAGCACAGACAGACGACATTTGAAGACAGGACAGCAGACAGGCAGACACACACCCCCCTCCCCCACAACCACCACATTGCTTCTAAAAAGTATGCAACAATGGCTGGTTGATTTG
>NC_036871.1:33373404-33387861 GCF_002910315.2 Salvelinus sp. IW2-2015 | reverse complement strand
GAAACAAAATGACAAAAGAGAAACGAACCGACAAACAGTCCCGTGTGGCACGAATACAGACACGAGATACAAACACCCACAAAACACACGTGAATCCCAGGCTGCCTAAGTATGATTCTCAATCAGGGACAACGATTGACAGCTGTCTCTGATTGAGAATCATACCCGGCCGAACACAAACAACCCAACATAGAAAATAACACCTCGACAACCCACCCCAACTCACGCCCTGACCAACTAAATAAATGCAAGAAAAAGGAAAAACAGGTCAGGAACGTGACATATGCGCACACATCAGCAACACCTGATCTGGTGCTGTTATTGTGTGCATCCCTAACACGAGGAAAGTAATCACTTAGATATCTGGGCGCAGGACCATAAATACTCCTGTAAACCAAACCTAGTCTAATCCGGGACAACTTAGCCTCAACAGGCAGCCAGTTTAGTTCCTGAAAGCAGCTCCTGCCAATGTGAGTATGTGGACTTACCTTCAATACTACCCTGATCATAATTCTGGGATATTTGGAGCTTCCCCTTCATAAGTTTAGATAAGCCCCCAAATTAGGAAGTACTAGCATAGTCAAAATGGCATTGAATGAGGGCAGTTGCTAGCACTTTCATGGAGTCCTTATCAAGCATCTTGGACTTTCTAGCCAAAAACTTAGTCCTGGCAACTTCTTATGGCTGCAGCCCGACGTCGGTACACTCAAAGCCCAAAGTGCAGGGCGCGAAATTCAAAATATATATTTTTTAAAGTCCAATACAGCATATGAAAGGTACACATCTTGTGAATCCAGCCAACATGTCCGATTTTTAAAATGTTTTACAGGGAAGACACAATATGTAAATCTATTAGCTAACCATGTTAGTAAAAGACACCACTTTTTTTACTCCAACAGTTTTTTACTCCATCAGTAGCTATCACAATTTTGACCAAATAAAGATATAAATAGCCACTAACCAAGAAACAACTTCATCAGATGACAGTCTGATAACATATTTATTGTATAGCATATGTTTTGTTAGAAAAATKTGCATATTTCAGGTATAAATCATAGTTTACCATTGCAGCCACCATCACAATCTACAAGCGCCTCGAAATAACTACAGAGAGGCAAACGCTGTATTACTAATTACTCATCAATAAAACATTTTTTTTAAATACACGTACAGCAATTGAAAGACACAGATCTTGTGAATCCAGACAATATTTCAGATTTTCTAAGTGTTTTACAGCGAAAACACAATTTAGCGTTATATTAGCTTAGCACATGTGCAAACATTACCCCAGCATTGATTCAAGCAAAAAAGAGCGATAACGTATAAACCACCAAAATATATTAATTTTTTCACTAACCTTCTCAGAATTCTTCAGATGACATCCTGTAACATCATATTACACAATGCATATAGAGTTTGTTCGAAAATGTGCATATTTAGCGGCACAAATCGTGCTTTATACAATGAGAATAGCTGTCCAATGATCCAGCAATCTGTCCGCGCCATCTTGGAAAGGACACCTATTCTTATCGAAAAACTATTCAATAAACTTGACTAAAAAAATACAGGTTGGACAGCAATTGAAAGACAATTAAGTTCTAATGCAATCGCTGAATTACATTTTTAAAATTAAACGTTTACTGCGCAATACAGGGTGCGATAAAGCAAGGCTACACTGCAAGTAATGGCGTCTTATGCATTTGACTTTTTTCAACAAACAATGAATTATCAGCATAAATAGTTCTTACTTTTTGATGACCTCCATCAGAATCTTGGGATAGGTGTCCTTTGTCCAAAATAATCGTTGCTGTTTGTAGAATGTCGTCTTCCACGTTGCAATTAGCAGTAAACATTAGCCATGTGGGCCAGAGATACCCAACTTCCTACACAGCCAAGAAATAAATACCGAAAATCGCAATATACTGACATAAACTGATATAATTCGGTTCAAAATAAAACGATTATGATGTCTTTAAAGCCTATATCGAATAAAAACAGAGCCGGATATAACTAGAAGCTTAAACGGAGCTTCTAAAACGAACATGCCAAGTCCTCAGTGCGTCCAGCGCGAAGAAGCAAAAGAAGGGAACAATCGATTCCAATCAATTTATAGACTTTTCTGATCTGCTAGAGACTCCATTCAAGCCTCTATTCGCTGACACCCAGGGGAAGGCGTATGCAGTGCATCTCAACCAATAGAAGACAAGGCAAAGTTATACACAGGTCTGAGAACAGGTTGGAAAAAATCTGCATTTCTAACTCCACATAGGGAAATTGCTCTAAGTCCAGTTCTGTTTCACTTACTAATAATATGCATATTGTACGAGCAAGAATGAGTACGAGGCCGTTTGAAATGGCACCTTTTATCTGGCTACTCAATACTCCCCTGCAGCCAAACAGGTTAACCTCTAACGAGCCTCTACCCCGGGTCCGGATCACCCCCCACCCCCCCACACTGATTAGCATAGCTAGCATAGCTTCACAAGTAGATAGTAGCATCTAAATATCATTAAATCACAAGTCCAAGACACCAGAAGAAAGATACAGATCTTGTGATTAAACCCATCATTTTCTGTTTTTTAAAATGTTTTACAGGGAAGACACAATATGTAAATCTATTAGCTACCACGTTAGCAAAATACACCACTATTCTAACTCCATCAGTTTCTTACTCCTTCAGTGCTATCACCAATTCGGCTCAACTAAGATATTGATAGCCACAAACCAAGAAAAAACCTCTTCAGATGACAGTCTGATAACATATTTCATGGTATAGGATAGTTTTGTTAGAAAAAGTGCATATTTCAGGTAGAAATCACAGTTTACAATTGCACCGACCCTCACAAATCGACTAGAATTACTAGATAGGAGCAACGTGTATGCCAATTTACTCATCAAAAAACATTTCATAAAAATAGACAAAGCATAGAATGGAAAGACCCAGTTCTTGTGATTTCAGACCATATTTCAGAATTTTCTAAGCGTTTTTCAGCGAAAACACAATAAATCGATAAGTTAGCTACCACATTGCAAACGTTACCAGAGCATCGATTCCAGCCAAAGAGCGCTATAACGTAATCCACGCCCAAAATATATTATTTTTTCACTAACCTCTCAGAATTTCTTCCGATGACACTCCTGTAACATCATTTTACAACATACATATACAGTTTGTTCGAAAAGGTGCATATTAGCCATACAAAACCGTGGTTACACAATAAAAATATAGGAAATCAAGCCTCAATATGTCTGACGTCATCTATCAGAGTGATCTAGTTTAATTCAAAGCTATCATAATACTTGCTAAAAAAATAACGGGGTGACAGGAATCGAAAGACAAATTAGTTTTAATGCAACCGTGATTTACATTTTTAAAATTATCCTTACTTTTCAATACAGGGTTCGCCAAGTGAAGCTATACCAAACAATATGGCGAAATATGCGTTTAAAATATTTCGACAGAAACACGATTATCATATAATTTTGCTTACTTTGAGCTGTTCTTCCATCAGATTCTTGGCAATGTATCCTTTCTATGTTATAAACGTCTTTTGGTCGATAGATGCCTCTGTCCTTCGAAATGTCCACCACCAACGACCGACACCACGAAACGTTCCCAAAGCTAAAATGTGCACGGCAAATAAATTCCTCAGAATCGCACTAAACGGATATAAATTGCTATAAAACGGTTAAAATTAACTACATTATGATGTTTTTTAACAACTATAACGACTGAAAACATGACCTGAGAAATATTGCTGGTTAGAAAACGATTTGGAACGAGGCAAGTCCGATGTCCTTCATGCTTCAGGCGCGCGACGAGAAAGGGAGGTACCTCTACGTTTTGGTCAATTATAATGGCTGTGATAGTCCCATCCGTTCCATTCAAAAGCGTGATGACGTACAGACACCCAGAGGAAGACGTAGGAGTGTCGGTTTCTTCATAGCATTCACAGGCACCTTAAAAACAGACCCCAGTCAGGTGTAAAAAATTTGAAATCTGAACCCTGTCATGAAAAGTGCTGTAGATATGTTCTGTACCACTCAGAGACAAAATTCCAACTTCTATAGAAACTAGATAGTGTTTTTCTATCAATAATATAACATTAATTGCATATTGTACGATCAAGAATTTATCACGAGGCAGTTTAATTTGGAGAGACAAATATGCTAATGTGGAACAGCACCCCTATAGTTCCAAGAAGTTTAACCTTCCCTAGCACTTTATTGGCCATGCTCACACCTCCCAAGCTTCCATCAGGGATACATCCCAAGTAGCTAACAGAGGTTTTAGTAGTCAGCACCTCACCCCTAACTCCACTCTGATTTCAGAGACCTATACAATTTAGGTCTGGATCCAAAACAATGTGCTTCAGTTTTCCCTAAGTGCAGAGATAGCTTGTTATCTCCAAGCCATTTGCTAATGTTAGTAAGCTCTGTGCTAAGTATGCTCTCCAGCATAGTTTTACTTTTGTGAGACACCAGAAGTGTAGAGTCATCCGCATAAAGAAAAAGCTGCAAGAACAAGCATCTTTCATATCGTTAATATACAATAAAAACAGCAGAGGCCCAAGCACGCTCCCCTGCGGAACGCCAAAACTCATTTGTTTTGCCTGAGACAGTGAACCATTAACCTATACTACTTGCTCCCTTCCTGATAAATAGGACTTTACCCAGCCTAGAGGATACTGCTTAACCCCATTGCCTCCAGTTTGGAGATTAGGAGACAGTGGTTAACTGTATCAAAGGCCTTCTGTAGGTCAAGCAGTACATTCCACACAGATTTCCCTCATCAATCTCTTTCCTGATGAAGTCAGTCAAGTAAAGTAGACATGAATCAGTGGAGTATGTTTTTCTAAAACCCAACTGAAAAATCGTACATTAGACCCTGTTTGTTAACAGATTATACATTTGCTCATGTGCAACTCTCTCCAGGATCTTTGATGTTACACAGATGATAGATACAGGCCTATAATTCCCAGGGTCAGACTTTATCCCCTTCTTATACAGAGGTATAACTTTAGCTTGTTTCATGTCCCTGGGAAAGGTACCTTGTTCAAGAGAGAGTTAACGATATGCGCAATACAAGGGCCAATTTGCTCAGCAGAATCTATAAGAAACCTTGCAGGAATATTATCCAGGCCTGTGGCTTGGAGCATTTAAGCTCTGCCAGCATACTGACTATTTTGGCTGTTGCTACCTTTGCAAAAGAAAAAGAGTTTGGCTAAACCCTTAACTCTACATAATACTTATTGACTTGGTTGCTTCTTGGGCAGCTTGCTAACCAAGAAGTGGTGGGCAGCTTGCTAACCAGCTTGCTGACAACAGAAGATGTTATGTTCCACGACACCTAAAAACATATTTACTTGAACAGGGAAGAAGAGAATAAACATGTTTAATATTTCACCACCACTTGATGCGAATGAGATTGGGGAAAAAACTGTCCATCCGTTCTGTTCTATTACAATGGATGCTTGTCTCCATGCCATTCTCCTTCATCTTTTGGTGTCAAAGCAAGACACAGATTGTGAGCCTTTTACATAATTAAATGTACTCTACCATCCAGCAAGCCAATGTATTGATGTGCTTTAACATTAAGATTCTGATGACATGGTAAAGCAAAATATTCATGGTTGGCCCATGCACTCAAATTGAGATCCTACATCTGTACAGGCGATGCTCACAGATTGTTTTGTGTACACCATGAAGTATGCTTTGTGTCAAGAAGAAGTGTGAAACTGAAACATTTAGCTGTTCTTGAAATGTACTAACCAAATGGGTAAATTGCAGTCTAGACCTCTTTAAAGGGTAACAAGTGTCTTTCTTATCCAACAGGATTCCGACTGCCGACACAAAATGAGGAGCTCCGGATTGTTCTGGTCGGGAAGACTGGATCTGGGAAAAGTGCAGCAGGAAACACCATTCTGGGGACAAAGAAAAACCTTTCATGTCAAGGTTATCCTCTATTTCTCTGACAAAATACTGTGACAAGACAAGAGGGAACGTGGATGAGCAAAGTGTAGCTGTTATCGACACCCCAGGTTTGTTTGATATTACATTTTCCAATGAGGAGAGACTGAAAAAGATTGCTCTGTGCATCTCTTTCTCTGCTCCTGGTCCCCATGTGTTCCTGGTTGTGATCAAGCTGGGAAGATTCACTGAAGAAGAGCAGAACACTGTGGACATGATTAAGAGATTATTTGGTGATGAATCATCGAAATACACCATGGTTCTCTTCACACATGGAGACCTTCTTGATGATGAGGACATAACAATTGAAGACTTCCTGCATAAAAATCCAGTTTTGGAAAGTTTAATTTCTCAATGCAATGGGGGATATCATGTCTTTAAAAACAAAGATAAGAATCGCTCCCAGGTCACTGAGCTGCTTGAGAAGATAAACAAGATGGTCATGAGTAATGGAGGGAGACATTACTCCACTGAGATGTTCCATGAGGCTGAGAGAGCAATTGAAGAGGAGAAGAACAAGATCCTGAGAGAGAAAGAAGAGATGATAAATAAACTGAAGGAAAACCATTTGAAACAAGAGGCTCGGGAGGAAGCGCTTAAAGAGAATGAGAGGATGCTGAGAGAAAACAAAGAGCAGAAACGCAGACATGAGGAGGAATTGAAAAAAATTGTGGAAGAACAAGCTCGGGAGAAAATGATTAAAGAGGAGAATGAGAGGATCCAGAAAGAGAAGAAAGAACAGAGACTCAGCGAGGAGGAACTGAAGGAACTGAAAATGAAAAATGAGGCTAAGGAGAAAGACCTAAAGGAGTTGAAGCACAAACTTAAATGTGAGGCTAGAGAGAAAGCTGAGAGAACTAACAGCTATACGGCAGAACGGTGCAATACTCAATGAAAATCTGAAACAATAATGTACCATCTAACAATGCTGTTCCATCTAACAATGCTGTACCATCTAACAATGCTGTGCCATCTAACAATGCTGTACCATCTAACAATGCTGTTCCCATCTACATTGCTGACAATCTACATGCCTGTACATCTAACAATGCTGTTCCATCTAACAATGATGTACCATCTAACAATGCTGTTCCATCTAACATGATGTACCATCTAACAATGCTGTTCCATCTAACAATGATGTCAGCATCTAACAATGCTGTTCCATCTAACAATGCTGTACCATCTAACAACGCTGTTCCATCTAACAATGCTGTTCCATCTAACAATGCTGTACCATGCCCATCTACCATTTGTTTGACTTGATGACTTCTAATACTCAAAAATGTAACTGGTTATCCACATCATTAAATGTTCTGACTACTCTTGGTGTCCGTTCATTTAGCCTGTTCCAGCTAATACTACCTTACTGTTACTCTAATGAGGGGTGATATCTTCTTTTCAACGTTAATTGTAGCTCAGTAATATTTAAAATACAGTAATGAAAAGAACAGGAGGAACCTATCATGCGGCAGGAGGGTCATTCTTGTTGTTGTTCTGAACACCTCCAAACAAAGGTCAAGTGGTTTGGTAAAAAGAATGCCCCTCTCCCATGTGGTGGTTAATTTCTGTACTACCAAATGAGGAGAGTTAAACGTAACACACGAGTCAGAGTTGTACTTAAACTACATCTTTAATAATAAGAGCTTTGCAATAGCAATGACTTTCAATGATGCACCATTTCTAATGAACTATTGAAAGTGACAACCCAGTGGCTACTGAGATCTTTTATAGCAAAGATRCAYCCCCCTAGTTGACATAACAAACAACAGATAYTAGGAACAATTCACAAAAKAAGATTTTATAAATGGAAAGGAGTATCCCGTAGCAGGATAGCATTTGCTATAAATTATCGTTCAGTTTGGTCCCTAAAACGAGGTTATAATCTCRTTCCTGGTACTTCATAGCACAGAACCATTACCTCATGTTCTCTGGAATRCTCTTTAGGTTTTATCACCCAGAGACATCGTAAATCTCCTCTGTCAGTGTTATCTCATAGAGGCCCATCCTCAGTAGAACACACACACAATAGTTAACAGAACACTATTCTGTCGAATAAAACAACCATTATAATGCAATACAAGCATTATAACATAATCTTGCAATTTCAATGACACCCCACAGGTGTGATTACTACCTCTGAGGGTTTCATGTGAGGGTTTAGAGCTTGAGGTAGTCATCTCATACAAGTACTTGGAAGTATGGTTAGATGGTACACTGTCCATCTCTCAGTACATATCAAAGCTGCAGGCTAAAGTTAAATCTAGACTTGGTTTCCTCTATCGTAATCACTCCTCTTTCACCCCAGCTGCCAAACTAACCCTGATTCAGATGGCCATCCTACCCATGCTAGATTACGGAGACATCATTTATAGATCGGCAGGTAAGGTTGCTCTCGAGCGGCTAGATATTCTTTACCATTCGGCCATCAGATTTGACACCAATGCTCCTCATAGGACACATCACTGCACTCTATACTCATCTGTAAACTAGTAATCTCTGTATGCCCGTYKAAAKGCCCACTGGTTGATGCTTATCTATAAAACCCTCTTAACACCCGTTCTGCCAGTCACATTCTGTTAAAGGTCCCGAAAGCACACACATCTCTGGGTCGCTCGTCTTTTCAGTTCGCTGCAGCTAGCGATTGGAAYGAGCAGCAAYAAACACTCAAACTGGACAGTTTTATCTCAATCTCTTCATTCAAAGACTCAATCATGGACACTCTTACTGACAGTTGTGGCTRCTTTGCGTGATGTACTGTTGTGTCTGCCTTCTTGCCCTTTGTGCTKTTGTCTGTGCMCAATAATGTGTGTACCATGTTTTGTGCTGCTACCATGTTGTGTTGCTACCATGTTGTCAAATTGTCTAACTTGGGTCAAACGTTTTGGGTAGCCTTCCACAAGCTTCCCACAATAAGTTGGGTGAATTTTGGCCCATTCCTCCTGACAGAGCTGGTGTAACTGAGTCAGGTTTGTAGGCCTACTTGCTCGCACACACTTTTTCAGTTCTGCCCACACATTTTCTATAGGACTGAGGTCAGGGATTTCAGATGGCCACTCCAATACCTTGACTTTGTTGTCCTTAAAACTTCTTCTTGATAGGGGGCGCAGTTTAAACGTACGGCAAAATATGTGTACCCATTTTAAACTGCCTATTTCTCAGCCCCCGAAACTAGAATATGCATATAATAGTCAGATTAGGATAGAAAACACTCTGAAGTTTCCAAAACTGTAAGAATTTTGTCTGTGAGTTAAACAGAACTTTTATTGCAGGTGAAAACCTGAGAAAATTTCAAGCAGGAAGTGGCACTCATTTTGAGAGCTCTGTGTTCCAATGCCTTCCTATCGCATATGTGAAGTCATATCAATAAGACCTCTTTTTCTATGTCTTCCCTAAGGTGTCAACAGCCTTTAGACGTAGTTTCAGGCCTTTATTTTGAAGGATGAGCCTGCAAGAGCACATTGGGTAAGTGGACAGGTGGGGGCTCTCCGGGTGATTTTGGCGCAGATCTGAAAGGTAGCCATTGTTTCACTCGCTCCTAGTGAAAAGCCAACTGTCCCGGTTGATTTATTACCGAATAGATATGTGAAAAACACAATGAAGTTGGATCAAAAACAACGTTTGACATGTTTATGTGGACATTATGGAAATAATTTGGAATTTTTTCCGCCGTTGTCGTGAACGCTTTTTCCGGTGGATTCCTGGTCATGACGCATCAAACAAATGGAGGTATTTGGATATAAAACATATCTTTATGGAACAAAAGGAACATTTGCTGTCTAACTGGGAGTCTCGTGAGTGAAACCAACCGAAGATCAACAAAGGTAAACGATTAATTTGATTGCTTTGCTGGTTTTTGTTACCGAGTTACCTGGCGCCAGCTGTTCTTATTGTTTTGTCGAGCGATCGATTCATTTACACAAATGCAAGTATTGCTTTCGCTGGAAAGCATAATTTCAAAATCTGAGACGACAGATGGATTAACAAAAGGCTAAGCTGTGTTTTGCAATATTGCAATTGTGATTTCATGAAATTATATTTTATGATTACCCTCTGGCGCTAGGCTACGCTATGCTAGTCAGGGTTTTTAATGACAGAAATCCCGGATCCGGGATGGGTATGAATGAAAGGTTAAGCCATTTTGCCATAACTTTTGAAGTATGCTTGGGGTCATTGTCCATTTGGAAGAACCATTTATGACCAAGCTTTGACTGATGTCTTGAGATGATGCTTCAATATATCCAAATAATTTTTGTTCCTCATTATACCATCTATTTTGTGAAGTGCACTAGACCCTCCTGCAGCAAAGCACCCCCACAACATGATGCTGCCACCCCCGTGCTTCACGGTTGGTGATTTGCAATTTTTCACCAAAGTACATCCATCTCTAAGAGACAGAACGCGTCTCCATTCTGAGCAGTATGCCACCAATGCATATAAAACTGTCCAGTTTGAGTGTGTGTTGCTGCTCGTTCCAATCGCTAGCTGGGCTATATGGTCCCATGGTGTTTATACTTGCGTACTATTGTTTGTACAGATGAATGTGGTACCTTCAGGCATTTGGAAAATGGGGGTCTACTATTCTTTTTCTGAGGTCTTGGCTGATTAATTTAGATTTTCGCATGATGTCAAACAAAGAGACACTGAGTTTGAAGGTGGGCCTTGAAATACATCCATAGGTACACCTCCAATTGACTCAAATGATGTCAATTAGCCTATCAGAAGCTTCTAAATCCCTGACATCATTATCTGGAATTTTCCAAGCTGTTTAAAGGCACAGTCAATTTAGTGAATGTAAATTTCTGACCCAGTGGAATTGTGATTGAGTTCATTATAAGTGAAACAATTTGTCTGTAAACAATTGTTGGAAAGATTATGCACAAAGTAGATGTCCTAACCGACTTGCCAAAAATACAATTTGCTGACAAGAAATTTATGGAGTGGTTGAAAAACGAGTTTTAATAACTCCAAGCTAAGTGTATGTAAACTTTCGACTTCGACTGTAGATGCAATAGAGTTTGAAGCCATTGTGAGGTCCAGGCAGGATGTAACCCCTCTAACAACATCAATTCTTGTACCAAATCCACCGTTAAGACATACTAATGCTCTTGTTTCCATAATATCTTCCACAATAGTACCATTAGTATCTGTATGTGTGCTTCCCTTAGAACTACTATGTGTATAGAAGTCGCCGCACCATATCTCTCTAGAGCCCAATTCTCCTGATATGTCTAATGAGCTATTAACGTATACTTTGAAACGAGTCATTTGTGAGAGCAAGAATTCTGAGGTCTCGTATCCGTGTCAGGACCAACATAAGCAACATTTCCTACAGTAGGTCCACTTATTCCAGGAGTAATCCTATTATCTCCATCATTCTGTCTAATAGTTCCACCAATCTGCCATACAACCTCTGCATGAGAGACATTATGAGTGGTGTTTTATCTATGGGCCTCTCTAGCCTCTTTCTGTATCTGGAACCCACCAAATGCTGCACTATGTTGCCCCCCACAAATACAACATTTAACATTGACATTGTTCCCACATTCGCCAATATCATGTTCCCCTCCACACTTGGCACATATTTTCTTTCCTTTGCACAGAGCTGCTACATGTCCCATTCTTTGGCATTTAAAACATCTTAATGGAGGTGGGACAAACTCTAACAGTGAAAGCCAGTAAGCCCATCTGTACTTTCTTAGGTAAAACTGTGACGACCCTCCCACTCTGTCTGCCGTATTCTCTCTTTGTTCTTGTTTCCTTTTTAGGGTGTCGGTGGGCGGAGTTGGGAGGGTCGTCAGCTACATGGGAGACACCTGGGCCCGGTGTCTCCCAGGATAAATACACCACTTCCCCATTCATGGGGAGACTCTCTCCAGGCAGACACCTTGATAGATTTGTTTGTGTTTCTTGGTGTTTTTTTGGTTGTTTGTTTTAGCATCTTTCAACACCCTGCATTATCACATTCATGCATGCAAAACACTCACTTACACTACTGATTACTGATTACACACACCATTGTATATTATACTTAGTTACTTTAGTTAATAAATATATATTTTGTTACTCCTTTTCTCCACGTTGTCTCCCTTTTGTTACGGGCTTTGAGCCGGTTCGTGACAAGTGGGAGCTCGTCCGGGATCATTGAACGTATTGGTTTGGGAGAACGTGGAGGTACGTGTTTGGTTTGCATATTTTTGTTTGAGTTTGATAGGCCCAGTATTGGTTGCCTTTGTTGTTTGGTTTGTGTGCTGCTTTGGAGAGAGTACATTGGTTAGTTTCCAGGGCCCTGCCCAGCCTGGAAACTCTTGTTCTACTTTCTATTGGGACATCGGTCTGAGGTGAGTAATCGGCTGTGTACCTCAGTGGGAGATTTGGGTAGGGTAGTGGAACTTGCTACCTGGAGCTATAGCCTTTTACCCCTGATAGGCTTAGCGACGTGTTTCTTTTTTGGAATATGTTGGGCATGGTTAATGTTTGTTATTTTTGTGTGGTGTCTGTGGATTGAGCAGTTGTCTCGGGGGCACATCCGTGGCTTGGTGGAATCTGCCAGCGTGCTGGGGGGTTTATGTCCTTGCCAGCGGGCTACAGTGCGTAAATACCCACCGCAAATCCGCACGAAGACTAGGGTTGAGTTAATGTATGTTTTGGGGAAGCTCCGTATCTCATCTCTCTTCTGTGGTACTCAGGGTGATTGTCATTTCTTGGGTTGTGGTCTGGTGTGCTCAGCAGAGGGGAAGAGTGATACATTTTTTTTGTAACTATGGTGTCTTTTGTAGATGAGTTCATTCGCTTTCCATCAGAGGAATTGTTAGAATTAGGTACTAAAGAACAGCTGTTGAAAATCGCCGAATACTACAAGGTTGAAATTAGTGATACACGTCTAAAGAATTCTATTAGGTTGATATTGAAGGCCAATCTGATGGAGAGTGGTATTCTTGAAGTTACCACGGGGCCAGCCTCTGCTGAGGAGTCATCTCCCCGTAACGTTACAATGGCCATTCCATCGGTTAGTCCTAGCAGTCTTCTTTTTGAACAGCAGAAAGAACTGCTTCTGTTACAGCTAGAGTATGATCGGCAGCATGATCGTGAGAAGCTAGAGTATGATCGTGTAAAGTATGAAAAGGAATTAGATATGGAGCATGCTAAAATCAAGTTGCAACAACAACGGATAGAGTTGGTTAGGGAAGGAAAGATTTCAGGGGAGAGTTTGTTCTGGGAAGGTGACCCAGATTTACCTAGGGGTCGTTCCTCTTTTGGTCGTGCCCCGGACACARTTGATATTGTTGGGAACTTACGGTTATTGCCTCAGTTTAATGAAAAGGACCCTGAGACATTCTTTTCGTTGTTTGAGCGTGTTGCTGACGCTAGGAGTTGGCCTGATTCTGATCGCACCTTAATGTTGCAGTGTGTGCTGACTGGTAAAGCGCAGGAAGCATATTCAGCTCTTAGTGTACACGACAGTGCCAGTTATGATAAGGTTAAAACGGCTGTGTTACAAATTTATAAATTGGTCCCTGAGGCTTACCGCCAACGATTTAGAACTTTAAAAAAGGATGATAAACAGACTCATGTTGAGTTTGCGCGACAATTATCTTTACAGTTTAATCGCTGGTGTTCCGCCTCTGAAGTTGTGACTCTCCAAGGGCTGTGTGATCTGATTATGTTAGAGCAATTTAAGGACACAATCCCTGATCGTATTGCCACGCCACGTATATTAACGAACGAAAAGTAAAGAATGTCGCTGAAGCTGCGGTTTTGGCGGATGAGTATGTGTTGACTCACAAAAGTGTCTTTGCAGAGTCCGCGTATTCGGAATGAGTGGGGGCGTTCGATAGATTTGGGCTTCGCTCACCGAGACACTTTGGTTCACGGGCAGAGTTCAATTCAACTAGGGTTGAGCCTGACTCCGCGTGGAAAGAGCTGACTTTGGGCAAGAGTGTCACTACTGTCAAGGTTCAGGTCATTGGAAAAACGAATGTCCACTTCTCAGATCAAGGGGGGCTTACGCTAAATCTAAGCCTACCGCGTTAGCTGCACCTGTTCTACATCAGTTCACTCATGACTCATTGCCTCAGGTCCAGGAGCATGTAAAAGTACATATTGATCCAGACTATTTACCTTTCATTACGGAAGGTTTTGTGTCTATTTTAGGAAGTAAGGACCTGTGCAGTGAAGATCCTGAGAGACACAAGTGCCTCTGAATCATTTGTGTTGGAGTCTGTTACCCTTTTCTGCCGAGACTGATTCAGGGAATAGTGTTCTAATTAGGGAATAGGTTGTAACACTCTGTCAGTTCCATTGCATAAACTGATGTTGGATTGTGGGCTGGTGAAGGGTGAAGTTGTTGTGGGGGTGCGTCCTTCGTTGCCTATTGAGGGTATCAACGTTTTCCTTGGGAATAACTTGGCTGGTGATCGTGTATGGCCTGTCGTGTTTCCATCTCTAGTGGTTTCCACTAAGCCGTCATTTGTTGGGATTCCTGAT
>NC_036871.1:33363795-33371633 GCF_002910315.2 Salvelinus sp. IW2-2015 | reverse complement strand
AAGAAAAAAAAAAAAAAAATTGTTTTTCCTGGGGTTCTGTCTTTCCTGTCTTGTTCCTCCTGGTCTTGTATTCTTCTTTCCTCTTAAAAGTTGCTTCCTATGCATTAAGGTTGCTGAGGTCTTGGAGTCTTTCTCTTAAATGTTGCTTCCTATGCACTAAGGTTGCTGGGTCTGGGGAGTCTTTCCTCTTAAATGTTGCTTCCTATGCACTAAGGTTGCTGAGGTCTGGGGGGGAGTCTTTCCTCTTAAATATTGCTTATCGTGCGCAAAGGTTGCTGAGGTCTGGGGAGGAGGAGGTTGGCTGGGGCAAATTGGAAGTGTGCACGTAACCCTCATCAATTTGGGACGCAGAGGCTGGTAGTTGTTTTCCGGGTCCTTGTTGGTCCCGGTTTTATGGGGGGAATGTGACGACCCTCCCACTCTGTCTGCCGTATTCTCTCTTTGTTCTTGTTTCCTTTTTAGGGTGTCGGTGGCGGAGTTGGGAGGGTCGTCAGCTACATGGGAGACACCTGGGCCCAGGATAAATACACCACTTCCCCATTCATGGGAGACTCTCTCCAGGCAGACACCTTGATAGAATTTGTTTGTGTTTCTTGGTGGTTTTTTGGTTGTTTGTTTTAGCATCTTTCAACACCCTGCATTATCACATTCATGCATGCAAAACACTCACTTACACTACTGATTACTGATTACACACACCATTGTATATTATACCTAGTTACTTTAGTTAATAAATATATGTTTTGTTACTCCTTTTCTCCACGTTGTCTCCCTTTTGTTACGGGCTTTGAGCCGGTTCGTGACAAAACCATCTCAAACATTTCTGAACAGCATTTTGGCTTCAACCACTATGCCCCATTTTATTTTATATAATCTATGGACATAGAATAGGGTGTAGATTAGACCCCATGGTTGCATCAAACACGATTACAACTTCCCTCTCTGACACACCATTACTTTTGTTTTCACTACCTTCACCTTCACGTTCCCAACACAAGAAGTGCCACTGCTGTCAGTAGCGTTTAAAGCAGGGCCATTCACTACCTTCACCCTCTTCACGGTCTCAACACAAGAAGTGCCACTGCTGTCAGCAGCGCATCTATAGCAGGGCCATTAGTTTTCCTTTTCCTTTTCACCACAGACCATCCAGGTCCATGACATCATCATCCTCATCCGAACCATCAAAACTATCCTCCATGTCGACCACACTCCAGCACAGCTGTTGCTAAAACCGCCTTCCACAATATAGAACAATTGATTCTATTTTGCTTCCTAGTTTGAATTCAAAATGTGCACATCTCACCCGCATTTTTTTTCCATCTATGTCTTCCTGTCTGTGTTGTGTCTAAAAAAAAATGTCAAGAAATCCATAGGACCAATGAGAGTAGAGTTGCTGACTTCGGATGTAATGTGACAGAATATTCTTCTTTGCGACGTTGCCAGATCCACTCAAAAATTGACATTGTAGGTAGCGTTTAAAAAACTGTGGTGAAAATGTGTGTTGGTGGATTTGATGGAAGAAATATGTGATTAATTTACTTAACCCTCCAGTCATCCTCGAATTGTGTCAAGACCCC
This sequence comes from Salvelinus sp. IW2-2015, assembly GCF_002910315.2. NCBI lineage: Eukaryota > Metazoa > Chordata > Actinopteri > Salmoniformes > Salmonidae > Salvelinus > Salvelinus sp. IW2-2015. Next base: position 33,370,056 of record NC_036871.1, on the reverse strand, counting down.
GAGTCCTCCGGGTCACCCTGTCCCGTGTTGGCTAAAGGCCCAATGGGCGCAGTGTGACAGTATGCATGTGAACAGCCTTTGCAGATGTATTTCACACACCTGCAGCACACCGTGTGTGTCTTGGAGTCCTTCTTCGGTGGGCAGAGCTGACACCTCTTCTTCTTACTTGCCCCGGTGATCGGGGCACCGCGCGGGGCAGCGTGCGGGGCAGCGGCGGGCTCCTCACGCTGTTGAGCCGCGGTAGCACTCTGCAGGACTTTGACAAGTGCTGACGCCGCTTCGGTGTGGGGGAGATGCTGCATTCTTTGGATCAGCGGCTTCACAAGTGCCTTTCCCAGCTGCTCGAGGAACACCCTGCGCTTGTTCCGCTAGTGAGGCATCCAGTCAGGCTTGATCTCTCGCCATATGACAAAGGCGTTGTAGGAGGACACGTCGAGGATGTTGCGGAAGACGACCAGGGGCCAGCGGGCAGTCATCTGTCTGCAGCTGTACGTGCCCACCACCTTGTCTAGGTTGTCCACGCCGCCCTTGTTGCAGTTGTAGTCTAGAAAGACGACCGGCTTCCTGTCGCGGCGATCGCTGATGTCGGCCTCTGTGTGCAGGGTGCTCAGAAGTAGCACATTCTTATTTTTCTTTGCCAGGTAGGACACTAGAGTGGCGGTGGGCGTGAAGCGCAAACCTGGAGGAACAGAGACTGTCTGCACTTGGACTCCGAGCAGCGGCGGCGCGGAGCTCGGTCCTTGTTCTTCTCACATCGGCCCACCAACGGTGAGGTTCGCTCTCGAGGAGCGCCGCTGTCCCAGTTCGCAGGAAGTGAAGAGAAATTGTCACACGTGACGTTGCGACCGCTCAGTCCCGTGAGATCGGGGGCGATGCGCATCCCCTGTTCTTCTCGGGGCCTCCGCTGGCCGCCTTACCGGTCTAATCTGCATCTTCCAAGCGTAGCTGGACTTGGCGTCGCAGGCCACCACGACTTGATGCCTATTTCGCCGGCTTGTCTGGAATGTACTGACGGAAAGGACAGCGGCCTTTGGAGGGGAGAAGAGATTGGCGTCATTACCGCTCATGGGGCCAATGAGTGCTACTACCATATTAACAGCTCTCTCTACGCGCGCACGAGCACACACACACACACCGCAGTACCTCTGAACGGGACCAGTTTTGCTCGTTCCACCATCACCGTCAGGCCCGGGTTGTAGAAGGCAACCAGGCGCCGCCTCCACAGGTCCAGACCTCTCTATGGCTGCGAGTTTGTCCGTGGCGAGCCTCGCGGGTCGAATACAGCAGCCTCTCGAGTACCTTGTAAAGACCTTTGGCAGCGCATGGTGCGTCGGAAACGACGGCCCCGCCGCTCTCCACGCTCCACAGGCTGGCCACGGCCTCACCCTCCGGACCTGTAGACGCCCACTAGGACTCAGCAGCCCCAGCTAGCGGCGCAGGTCGTTGGTGTCACTAGCTCGCCAGCCCGTGCCCGTATTTTCTGGCCCCTAGCTAGCAGATGTCGTCATGTTCCAGAATTACCCTTTCTATCGCCGGTGTGACAGGAGGAAGCGGACGCGATTTGCGGCTTGACTCGCGGCATAGGCCGTGGGGCCCGGAGTCTCGTCCATCTGACTCGTCCGGCCCGAAAGACAACGCGTCTCCCTTGGCTTCCGGCCGAGGCGATCTCTTCCTCGCGTTTCGTCCTGCGTTCGTCCTGGCGTTCGCCTGCCCCTCGCTTCGTCCTCGCTGTTCGTCCTCGCCTTCGTCCTCCTCGGTCTTCTCTCTAAAGAGCGCGAAGACCCCTCGTCAGCCTCGCACTCGGGGTCGCATCCTCCCCGTCTTCGTCTTCCCGAAACCTCTTCCTCCTCCTCGGAATCGGAGTAGTCTTCGTGTCGCACGCCGGAGAAGATCTGTTCTAGGACCTGCGCTGCGGTGAAATGCACGGTCATGGCTGCTCGGGTCCACTGATCGGTCCTGATCGGGTCCACTGATCGAGTCACTGAGCAGAAGAGGGAGAGCACGCGGCACGGGGTGTAACGATGACTTGTGTGGCGCTGACAATATTAGTATCCTCTACACGCGCAGCTTACGCCCCCTGTTGCGCCCCTGGCCGTGTGTAGCCGTGTGTGCAGTTCACCCGTGACCACTGGCTGTCCTCTTGCACATAAAGCGGGCATGTCTGAACTTGTGTAGCCCTGCTGGGTCACTCTGACCCCCAGCGCAGAGGTGGCCCCCAACTCACACAGTACACACAATAGCATGCGCAGCTCCCCGTGGCTCCGTGCTGGCTGGCTGCTGCCTGGGTCACTCTGACCCCAGCGCAGAGGGGGAGCCCCCCATCTCACACAGTACACACAATAACACACACCTCGCTTGTGGCTACCTGGGTCACTCTGACCCAGTGCAGAGGGGGAGCCCAACTCATACAGTACACACAATAAGATACACTTGCTAGTGGCTGCCTGGGTCACGCTGCCCCAGCGCAGAGCGCAGGAGGGGAGCCCCCCATCTCACACAGTACACACAATAACACACACCTCGCTTGTGGCTACCTGGGTCACTCTGACCCCCAGTGGCAGAGGGGGAAGCCCCCAACTCATACAGTACACACAATAAGATACACCTTGCTAGTGGCTGCCTGGGTCACGCTGACCCCCAGCGCAGAGGGGGAACCCTATAAACACAGGGCCTGGGTCACTCTGACTGCGAGGACCACAGGAGGGTTAAAATATAACACGTCATCCTCTGAATGATACACATACACAACCTATGTCTCAATTGTCTCAAGGCTTAAAAAATATTCTTGAATGTGTCTCCTCTTCTTCATCTACACTGATTGAAGTGGATTTAACAATTGACATAAAAAAAGGACCATAGCTTTCACCTGGATTCCTCGGTCAGTCCATGTCACGGAAAGACCAGGTGTTCATAATGTTTTGTACACCTAGTGTATAGTATAGCATCATACATAATGTCGAAATAAACATGCGTATAGTGATGTATAGAATAAATTAGCCATTTAAAGTATAATTTATTTTTTAATTATWATTTATTTTATTCCAATTACATTCCAATTTTACTTCTTGTAGGGTGTGTTCAATTCAAATTCAAGAATTTTATTGGATCTAAGTTTATTTTGCATGAGTATGTTCTTCAACACAGACCTGTATGTGTCACAAAAACCCAGTCGTCTGGGCGGAGGCAGTAGCCTATAATAATCACATACCAAATGGCACTCTTTTCCCTAGTGCTCTGCTTTTGTATGGAATAGGGTGTCATTTGGGACACAACCACTGTTTTACAGCATTGCCCCTCTCTGAAGAATCGTACTTAGCAGCAAACATGCAGTGAGAATGCTTCCCACCACTAGATCCCATCACTAGATGTGAGACCACTAGACGTGATCCCAACACTGCCACCAATGTAGCGGAAGAAAGTGAAATTCATATCTCCTCTCACAATTTACAGGATATAATCCTTCGAAATGTATTTTATTCATCAATACTTGAACATAAATCTAGATGTTATTATCGCACGTTTGACAGTGCAGAATTGTATATTTCTCTGAGTAAAGGTGAAAGTGAAAAGTTGATTTCTGCTTGTCAGGCTAAAAAGCTATATGCTACTGTAATATTAATTTACAGTTGCAGTCACAGCTCCCATTGCTGCCTCAGAAGCATGAAGAGTGGAGATTTAGTATTTAACCATTACTATTAATTTCATAGTTATTTCATGACACTATAAAATAAAGGTCCACTGAAAATACCTTCCTGTTTTTTTGTTTTCATTGCCAACCCCCGAAATAAACCCTCTCTTTAACTGCTTATTTTCTGTGCTATAGTCTAAATAGTACAGGGTATAGGGAGATGTAGATATAAGGTATACAAAGGGAACATTGGCCAATATAARGTATTTGCTGGATAGAACCTCACTGTACTATCTACAATGACGTCTTGGAGAAAGACATCTATATGGTCRTCTTACTGTAGAGACAAGTCATGAGATATGAGAGATGCAATGTGGTTACCACAAGGCATGTTGACAGGAAGACTGCAGATGTAGATGAGATGTTAGCTAAATCTGTTGCAACGCTATTATTTCTCAATTCTGAAGACATGTTTTGTCGTACATTGTCCCTGTTCAGATAAACTTAATACATCTAAATAAATATATTCTACTGTTATTGTAGCCTACATTAAGAATGACACTTGGGTGTTTAAAGAACAAATATTTAGTTTTATTGTTAAATTTTTTTATGATCACTGGAAAATGTTGTTGTATGAGTTACATTTTATCAGGAGTAACAAACACCTGAAAAATGGAGGCACTCGCTAATAAAGTGATACTTAGATGTATTATTAACACTCACAATGGACACATTCAGCCATCAAGCATTTGTCTAGTAAATTTCCCTATGGGACATAATGTAATTAATTACTTCATCCATGTTTAATGCTGTATTGGCTAATACTTACTGTAGGACCTCACAGAACCATGGTTCTCATAATTGAAAAAAAACTAATTTTCCACTATGAACACAAAACTATTTTTAATTTTTTCTCGTTTTATTTGGAATTATTGTGAAAATATTTCTATTCAATGATAAAATGTAACTCAATACAACAACCTTTTCCAGCGATTACAAAAATGTATAACAGAAACAGCTAAATATTTGTTAAACAACTAGCAGGTGCTCACGTTTTTTTCAAGTTTATTTTAGCTATTTTAATACTCTTGCTGTATGAGAGTGACTTTATATGCCCTGTGGTAGTTAGACTATAGCACGGAAAGGAAGCAGTTAATTAGATAGTCTTTAGCTGTATTCCTGGGATTGGCAATTAAAACTATGTGTAAAAAATCTGTGAGGAATGTTCAGTGGCCCTTTATTCTCTATCAGTCAGGGTTAGAGTCAATTCCATATAAATTCCATTTAAAATCAGGAAGTACACTGAAATTCACACTGAAATTCATATTCATATTCAGCCCTTAGCTTTATCACAGGTGACAGTTTTAATACTCATCACTGCATCCTGTATTAAAAGGTTTCCTGGTACTCATTAAAGTCCCGTAGATCACTTCACTATTCCCTTTTTGTTTACAAAGCTCTACTACACAAGCTTCAGACTTACCTAACTTCATTGTTACGGTAGAAAAACATTAGTTACCAAACCCGTTCACAGGGTTGGTTAACTCTTGAGATTCTTCAGGTCTCCATCAAATTAACTAAATCCGCCTTCAGTTTTAACCCTATCAGTCCCAAGTACCCAGCAAAAATCAGCTTTTCATTTACCTGACTTTCCTTTATCCACGTTCAGCCCTTGCATTTAGATTAGTTTTGTATTTAGTTATCCAGGCTGCATCACATCCAGCCGTGATTGGGAGTACCATAGGGTGGCGAACAGTTGGCCTAGTGTCGTCCAGGTTTCCCCGGGGTAGGCCGTCATTGTAAATAAGAATTTCTTCTTAACTGACTGGCCTGGTTAAATAAAGGTTAAATAAATAACAAAACATTTATATTTATCCTCACAATGAAGTGTTTAACCATTTTCTTTTCAGGACAACCAGTGCTACAACTAGAACACAAAACTAGTTTACATAAATAGTTACATGCATGACTTTAATAGACACATGTAAAACATGATATAAATGTATTGATATGAATGCTGTACTGTAAGTACAGAAATTGTTTGCTCAGTGGGAAATGAATACCCAACCAGTCAGTGACAACTTTGTGGAATTTGGAGTTTGGAAACAGGAACTATGTAAGATTTTACAGTATTATAGACACCATGTCCGGGGATTTTCCTATGTAGATGAACCACTTACTTTCTAACGACTCTTCTGTAACTTGTGAGTGTGTGTGTTCGTGAGAGACTCAGCTTTTCATATATAGCTTTTAWTTGTTTGTATCTCAGACATTTCTGCAGAACTCCCTGCGTTCTGATTCCCTGGTGTCGTTAGGCCGTTTAGGAGTCTAATGTTGAATTTCTTAAATGAGATTTGCATTTGTTTTGATTAAATGTAAAAATGTATTGTGGTGTTGAAATATGTATTTATTTTTTACTTGTAGTTTTGGGGGGAATTTGTTTAATTTGTTGTCCTCAGGGCATCATTGAAAATGTGACTCAGCCCTCAATGGGCTACCCTGATTAAAAAATTCCACCAAACGCAGGATAAAATAGCTATTCATTATTTGTCAATGCAGGGTGTAGGAGGATTTAAGTAACACATGAATCCGAGTGCTCAAAACTAATACTCAATGTCATATAGAAAATAAGG
>NC_036871.1:33358364-33363081 GCF_002910315.2 Salvelinus sp. IW2-2015 | reverse complement strand
CCCAGCATTCAAAATTGACCAATAACATCAGCCAGGAAGCATAGCGAACTGAGCATGTGGTCACCACCTGCAGAATCACTCCTTTTTTGGGGGTGTCTTGCTAATTGCCTATAATTTCCACCTTTTGTCTATTCCATTTGCACAACAGTATGTGAAATTTATTGTCAATCAGTGTTGCTTCCTAAGTGGACAGTTTGATTTCACAGAAGTGTGATTGACTTGGAGTTACATTGTGTTGTTTAAGTGTTCCCTTTATTTTTTTGAGCAGTGTATATATATTACCCTTTATTTAACGAGGCAAGTCAGTTAAGAACAAATTCTTATTTACAATAACAGCCTACCTACAGGGTCAGCCATAGTAGCATGGCGCCCCTGGAGCAAATTAGGGTTAAGTGCCTTGCTCAAGGACACCGACAGGTTTTTCAAACCAGCGACCTTTTGGTTACTGGCCCAACGCTCTAACCGCTAGGCTACCTGCCGCCACAAATGAGACTTAGCATTCTATTGAATAGCTGCTGAGTGCAAACTGAGGATGGCTCAACATCCAGGGCCGGCCCTCCCATTAGGCAAGATTAGACAACCGTATACAGCGACACTTGAATTTGGGGCAGCATTTTGGCAATTGGCTGCCGCCCTCCGGCGCCCCAGATCGGCTACTAAACCGCCGGCGCACCAGACACCAGCTCAAAGCCTTGCTGCAGTTCCCGCCTCCACCCCATTCCCGCTTCTCCCGAAGTTCTCTCCCACTATCCTTGATAGCTAAGGTGACGTGTGTGTTTATATGGGATTATCCAATTGTGAAACATTAATCAAAATGAATTTGCCGATTTAAATGATTGTAGTTTTTAAAAATGTATTTTAAGTGTGAGGAAAATTTGCTACCATGTCTAAGAGACAAAAACTATAAGGAAGCTACTTACAGCTACTTTTTTTTTAACTAATGAGAAATGAGGCACAATCTCTAATGCAAAGAAATTCCCTGCTGAATTTTTGCAGGCGGTGAGTTTTGACCTTTCACAAGCAGCGGCTCAATTGAACTCAACCAGGTTATTCCTCCAAGACCACCGCTCTGATGCAGCTTTCGCTGGCACATTAGCAAGCGCAAAAGAGTTGGCAGAGAAGATGGGTATTGAGCCCTGTTTCCCAGTGCACGTTCCATCCCATGACTGAGCATGAGCCTGTGACCGAACCTCAGCAGAACTTCTAAGCACATTTCTTTCATTTGCAGCCTATAATATTCAAGGAGACAAACAAATAGACTTTGCTATTCTGTCCCTATTAATTGAGCCTTCTGCTTTCTTTTTAAACCAAGGCAGCTTTTAGGGAAGCACTTCTGTTTTTGGGTTATGCAATGGACGAGTAGCCTGCAGTTTAAGCTTACATTTTTCTGCCTCAGTAGAGCGTCTGTCTGGGTGGAAATGTCACTTTTGAAAGCGCCATGCTTAGATTCTTAAGGATGTTTAAGATTTAATTATTTACAAGCAGCATTGCAAAAAATACACTGGTTTGACATTGGAGAAATATGGCCTTTGACTTGGGCTGCTATTATGTTCTGTTTGACTTTTAGCGGAGAAAAATATTGTCCCAAAGCCAAACTTACTTCAGGGGGGGTGGAATATGCATATTTTTTTGTCTCGCCTAGGGCGGCAGAACGTCCAGGAACGTCTTTGAAGTGACTCACAATAATGACATAAATGAAAGACTGAAAAGAACAATACAAATATACAGAAACTAACATCTTGTATGCAACAAGGTACCAAAGTAATATGCAAAAAACAAAGAAAATGGCAAAGCAATACTTTTTGACCTAAATGGAAAGTGTTATGTTTGGAGCAAATCCAACAAAACATATTCTGCCTCCTTATTTTCAAGCATGGTGGTGGCTCCATCATGGAATGGTATGCTTGACATCTGCAAATACTGGAGTTTTTCAGGAATTTTGAAAATAATAATGGCCAAATATTGCACAATACAGGTGTCCAAAGCTCGTAAGAGACTTTACCAAAAAGACTCACAGCTGTAATCACTGAAAAAGGTGTTTAACGTGTATTGACGCAGGGGGGAGGGTGATACTTATCTAATCAAGGTATATCAGTATTTGATTTTTCATTAATCTATTTTTTTTTTTTACACTTTGACAGAGTATTTTGTGTAAATTGTTGACCAAAAAAATGTCAATTAAATACATTTAACATAATAAATAAACATAATAAAATGTGAAGAAATCCAAGAACGGGTGTTGACAGTCTTCAAACAACATGGCATATTACAAAACGCATAGGAAAAAATACTTCATTTGGTCATATTTTGTGCTTCATTTTATTAACGCTCTACACAATGTATTATTTTCAACACCATGTGTTTGGGCAGAATCAATCTGCCTTACAGTTTCCTTTTTTCTCCGTGAACAATACTGAAAAATACTTTTTCTGACAAACATTGCATAATGTATGCTGCCAACTTGTATACCACCTGGACAGACATACAACATATGAAATTCGTTTTATCATAACAAACCAGCAATACATCAAATATTGTGATGATGTCCCTTCCACAAAGGGTGGTTGGTCCTTCAACAGTTTTAACATCCATTAAAATGTCAATACCATCTGAATTTTCCTTTGGAAACTGCAGAATCAACAGTGCTGATACCTTTTACTCTGTCCACTGCATTGCTTTTTGCAGTTCCTACTCCAGTTGCAGCTGCTGCACCACTTCTAAGTCCTAAAAATGGAGCTTGTTGCTCCTGCTCCCAATAATCCTACATGCATGTGCAGACTGTGGCGGAAGAATCAGAATTAGTTGGGTAACATAGATAATTAAGATGTCTTATCTGCATAATATGCTTATATGATATGTTATTAGGATGTATCCCTTCAGACTCTGATGTTAGCAGTTGCACTTCCTCCCTCAACTGGGGCTCAGTCACCTGGGACTCAGAGAGGGGAGAGATCAGGCTTGTCTTTCACATGTCCCTGGTGCTATGCAGAATATCAGAAAGAGGACAGGAGGGAACATTGTCTTCATATGGGAATGTGTCTTTACCTGTTCTTAAACCATGTGAAGGGATGGCGTGATTAATGGGGAACCAATTACTTGTCTCCACAATGTCTGTGCGTCAGTCACTCCCTCCTTTTCCCATTGGGGGGAGGTGTATGGCAGTGTCTGGAAACATTGTATGTCCTCTCTGATCTTACACTTATCCTGGGATAGTGTATGACCTAGAGGCTCACTCCCCTCATTGAGCTTGTCCAGGAGTGGGGTCAAGAAGGGGTTTTACTTGAGATGGGGGTATCTGGAGTTGACAATTGATTTATGCCATTGGATGAGTTGGTGTTTTTGTGCTATGAAGTACCAGGGACGAGATCTGAACCTCGACTTAGGGGCCAAACTGAACGATAATTTATAGCGAATGCTATCTGGCTACGGGATACTTCTTTCTCATCTAAGCTGTGTTTTGCAATATTCCACTTGTGATTTCATGAAATTATATTTTATGATTACCCTCTGGCGCTAGGCTACGCTATGCTAGTCAGGGTTTTTAATGACAGAAAACCCAGATCCGGGATGGGTAGCAATGAAAGGTAAAAGTCTCACCTTGTGACCGGTTCCAAACATTTGTGGTTTGTTATGTAGACTGGGGGTGGATCTTTGCTATAAAAGATCTCAGTAGCCTTTGTGTTGTGGCTCTCAACGGATCATCAGACGGTGGTGATTCGTTGACAAGTCATTGCTATTGCAAAGCTCTCACTATCAGATTTGGTTTAAGTATAACTCTGACTTGTGTGATAAGTTTGTCTCTCCTCATTTGATGATACAGAAATTAACTCCACAAAATATAATTTTTTTCCTCCTCACGTCTTTTTCTCTCCTTACATCTTTTTCTCTCCTCAAGTTTTTTTCTCTCCTCACGTATTTTTCTCTCCTCACGTATTTTTCTCTCCTCACGTATTTTTCTCTCCTCACGTATTTTTCTCTCCTCATGTATTTTTCTCTCCTCAAGTTTTTTTCTCTCTTCACGTCTTTTTCTCTCCTCACGTCTTTTTCTCTCTTCCTGTCTTTCTCTCTCTTCCTGTCTTTCTCTCTCCTCCTCACATCTTTTTCTCTCCTCCTGTCTTTCTCTCTCCTCCTGTCTTTCTCTCTCCTGCTCTGTCTTTCTCTCTCCTCCTCACATCTTTTTCTCTCCTCCTGTCTTCTCTCTCCTCCTGTCTTCTCTCTCCTCCTGTCTTTTTCTCTCCTCCCCACATATTTTTTCTCTCCTCCCCACATCTTTTTCTTCTCCTCCCCACATCTTTTTCTCTCCCCGTCACATCTTTTTCTCTTCTCCTCATTTTTCTCTCCTCACGTATTTTTCTCTCTTCCTCACGTCTTTCTCTCTCCTTCCTCCCGTCTTTCTCTTCTTTTTCCCACAAGTATTTTTCTCTCCTCCCCCTCTTCTCTCTCCTCCTCCTGTCTTTTCTCTCTCTACAAGTATTTTCTCTCCTCCTCACGTCTTTTTCTCTCTTCCTGTCTTTCTTCTCTCTTCCTGTCTTTCTCCTCCTCCTCAACATATTTTCTCTCCCCCCCACGTCTTTTTCTCTCCCCCCTACGTATTTTTCTCTTCTCCTCACGTATTTTTCTCTCACGTCTTTCTCTCTCCTCCCGTTCTCTCTCTCCAAGTATTTTTCTCTCCTCCTCACATCTTGTCCCTCTCCCTCTCCCGTCTTATCTCTCTCTT
>NC_036871.1:33350508-33358006 GCF_002910315.2 Salvelinus sp. IW2-2015 | reverse complement strand
TCCAAATTATCCATGACATTCCTGAATTTCTTAAGTGCCTGAGGTGATAGTTTGTAGTGTGATTTCCTTTAGCGGTCTAATGAGGTATTTAGAGGTGTTGGGCTGTTTTTGGATATTGGTTATACTCTTGTGAACCAAATGGGTTTTTACTAGATTACTGTAGTTTTTTTTGTTGTTGTCTGTCTGTAATTTTTTTTTTTTTTTTTTTTTTTTGTAATGACTTGGTGGCTGCCTATCTTGGCCAGGACGCTCTTGAAAGAGATTTTAAAATCTCATGAGCCCTCCTGGTTAATATAAAGGGTTAAATAAATAAAATAAAATAAAAAATTTACTAACCGTTTAAAATTCCCCCGTAATAATAGAGTCTAGTGTTTGCTTGTAGAGTTTGATAATTCTATATATTTTCAAAGAGCTTGGATCATCATTATTTGGATTGCATAGGTTAATAAGCCATATCTGCTTATTGTCCAATAACATATTTAAAATAATCCATCTACCTTGATGATCTGTTTGGACAATTTGCACATTTGGATCAAAATTACAAGTTAATAATATCATCACCCCTTTTGAATTTTTTGCCCATGGGATAAATATATTCATCCCCCCAATCTCTTTACAAAACTTATCTAAAATTGTTGAATGTGTTTCACCGTATCTTCTCCACTATGCATCTGTTTCAGAGCTGGTCATGGGTGCACCTCAGCACGCTACAAGGTCTTAAACGATATCATAACCGCCATCGATAAGAGACATACTGTGCAGCCGTATTCAAGACCTGGCTAAAGCTTTCGACTCTGTCAATCACAACATATTATTGGCAGACTCAACAGCCTTGGTTTCTCAAATGATTGCCGCCTGGTTCACCAACTACTTCTCTGATAGAGTTCAGTGTGTCAAATCGGAGGCATGTGTCAGACCTCTGGCAGTCTCTATGGGGGTGCCACAGGGTTCAATTCTCGGGCCGACTCTCTCTCTGTATACATCAATGATGTCGCTCTTGCTGCTGGTGATTCTTTGATCCAGTCTAGGGACGACACCATTCTGTATACTCTGGCCCTTCTTTGGACACTGTGTTAACTACCTCCAGACGAGCTTCAATGCCATACGAGCTTCATGGCCCTCGCTTCATACTCGTCGCCAAACCACTGGCTCCAGGTCATCTACAAGTCTCATTTGCAACTGGCCAGGTTGCAGTTGCAAATGAGAACTTGTTCTCAACTAGCCTACCTGGTTAATTTATAAAGGTTAAATAAAAAATAAAATAATTATTTTAATTATCTTTTAGCCAGGTAAATACTGATCGTCTTTTCTTATTATCTGCTAAGCCATTACAATTATAACTGGCTAAACTTATTTCACACTTACCACAATGAGACACAGGTTTCAATTCTATTTATCAAAATACATGTTTGTAAACTTACAATTAAAAAGTAACATGATGATTGATTGTCTATATAGCTGTACCATGATATTTACATTGCTACTAAGTAAACCTACATTGGTCCCACTATTCACCTGCTAAAAGCCCCCTCATTCCCGGGTGAGTATGTCATCCCAATGCCGGCAGACCACCCCGACCCCCGGATCTCATAACCCCGGGAGACACGGGGCCATCTTCGAAAAGATCACATGTGCTTACGAACAGAAGTGATCAACTGCCAAATGCATTTTCATCGAATCGATTTGTAATTATTATATTAGTCTACAGATGAGAATTGCCTCTGATAAGTGTAAGTAGGTTGTTTAACTAGAAACATAGAGGTTTGAAAAGGTACATGGACTACTATCCATTTCAATAATTCTATCCTGAATTTGCAGATGTGTTTTGTTACTAAGATTGTTTCCCCTTCCTCTCTCTTCTCTCTCTCTCCTCTCTCTCTTTCTCTCTCTCTCTTCTTCTTTCTCTCATCGACTCATCAAATCTCTCTCTCACTCTCTTCATTCTCTCGTTCCTCCCTCTCTCATATCATCTCTCTCGTCTGCTCTCTCCGTCTCTCTTGTTCTCTCTCTACTCATTCTCACTCAATCTCCTCTTCTCTCTATTCAATTAATTCAATCTCAATTGACTTTATTGACATGGGCACGTTATTATTAACTTACATTGTCAAGGTATAATATCGGAAAACTAAAGAATCAATATATTATACAAATATATATATAATTGTATATAATAATAAATTGGTGGGACCAACGCAATAAATCATAGTAGTAGTGGACATGGGATTACCATTAACCACACTACAACAACAAATTAATCGAAAACCAATACATTACATAATGGTAGTAGACCAGTGTCAATTATGACTTGAAGAAGACATAATGACCTGGTATGAAAGACAAACCAAATAAAAAGGCCCCCCCCAAATGGGAATATTATCAAAATTACTTTGCATTTTTCACTGCTGTCCTCAGGTTGTCAGGAGGGAAACATATTTTGGCTGGCCAAAACTGAAATTTTTGGCTTTTTCTTCATCTTTTTATTTAGTTTCCAAATTCTTTGTATTAAGATTATAATTTTGGGTAAAACAGAAGTATGAAAAAATCTTAGGTCTGGTATTGTCACAGTGCCGGTGTGTAGGCAGAAATAGCGACCGGACAGTCGGCTACTCTAGGGTTCTCTACTCTACCCTGGGCAGAGTGAGGCACTGGCTGTACCCTCTCGTACCGGTCGTTTCTGCACCAGGTTTGTCTTGGGTACACATGACGGTCCTCTATAGGCCAGACTGGGTGCTCACTGAGGTCTGTACCTTAGTCCATGTTATTCCTCAGTTTTCTAATCAGTCACAGTGGTAGATAGTCTGCCACCATACTTGTCTGTTTAGTAGGCCAAATAGATGAAGTTTACTTAGATTTTTTGTGGTGTCTTTCCAATAGGTGAAATATTTTCTTTTGTTTTGTGATGATATTGGTTGGGTAAGATTTTCTGAGGGCTGTCCCGAGACTCCTACTGGCGGAGTTTGGTTTGGGGTTGGTGACTGAAGCCCAAGAATAGCTGCTGAAGGGGAACTCTTCTCTGGTTTCATCTCTTGAATGTGAGTGTGTGGAATGGAATGTTTTAGGGTCACTTTGTTTTTAGATGGTTGTAAATTTGAATGGCTCTTTTTTCTATTCGAAATGAGGAGGGGGGTATTGGGGCCAATTCTGCCTACATTGCGTTCTTCTGGAGTTTTTTCTTTGTTACTTGCAAAACTCCTGCATGTACAAATCAATTTCAAATTGAGGGAAGTTTGTCCACTTTGGTGAGCTGCTTCTTATTAGAGAGTGGACCCCATACCTTTCACTGCCATACTGAGCAATTGGTTCTCAAAATAGACTGGATTGAAACCTTTTGAGCCAGATTCTGGATTGGGAAATTTTCAATTTTGGATGTCTTTTAATGAGTTAGAAGCTCTTCTTGCTTTGTCTCTCAGCTATATCAAAGCATGTGAAGCTACCTGTGTTGCTGATGAGGAATTCTTAGAAGTACGTTATCCTGATATGTGTGTTTTTGGGTTGTTAATAATAGACTGGTGTCAAGATTTATATTATGTTTGTATTCAATCCTTATTTTCCGGGACCTTTTTCCTGGAATTATCATTATTTCTGTTCTCTCTCTCTCTCCTCTCCTCTTCTCCTGTTTCGTCCTTCTCATTCCCTCTCTCTATCTCTCTCTCTCATCTCTCTCTCTCTCTCTCTCTCTCACGAGTCACGCCTCTCTCTCCTTTCTCTCTCCTCTCGATCTCTCGTCCCTCTCTCTCTCTCTCTCCTCTCTCTCTCTCATTCTTCCCTCTCTTCTTCTCCTCACTTCTCCTTCTCTTCGGTTCGTCACATCCATCTGTCTCGTCATCTCAGACAACATCTTCCCCCCATCTGGCTTCTGCGCTCGCGCAGCATACGATGGACAGTCTGGCTATAGAGATCGGTCGTCCACAAGACAAACCTGGCTGCCCAGATGCAGGACAGTCTGGCTATAGAGGACGCTCTCTTCGGTCGTTCCACATTCGACCAACCTGGCTGCCCAGAGCAGGTTTCACTTTACGTCTGGCTATAGAGACTTCAGTCGTCACAGACAAACCTGGTCCCCCAGAGAGGTAACGTCTGAGCTATAGAGTAACCTCTTCAGGCTTCAGCTCTCTCATTCCCGTCACATGACAAACCTGGCTTGCCCCAGAGCGGAGACAGTCTGGCTCCAGAGACCGGTGTTCACACTCCCTTCCCTCTCACACTCATGACAAACCTGGCTGCCCAGACGAGGACAGTCTGGCTATAGAGACCGGGTTCTTTCAATCAATTTCCTTCCCGTCCACACTTCCTCGACAATTCACTTCGGCTGCCAGATTCTCTCTCAGAGGGACAGTCTTTCTCGCTCTGGGTTCTTGCCTATAGAGACCCTCTGCTCTCTGCTCACGAAAATTGGCTGCCCAGAGAGGACAGTCTGGCTATATGTACGACCAGTCGTCACAGACAGAACTGGCCTGCCGAGAGGACTTCAGCTCCTGGCTTTCTTATCGATGACTCTCTCGGTTCTGTTCTCTTCCCCAATGCTAGTACCATCAACCTGGCTGGCTATACCGGAGTGCACCAGTTCTGGCTGTAAGAGACTAGGTCGTTTCCAATTCATCATCCAAAAGACAAACCTGGCTTGCCCTTCAGAGAGGACAGTCTGCTGCTATATTGAAGACTCCAGTCCGTCACAGCAAACATGGCCTGCCAGAGAGGATTCAGTCTGGATATACCTTCTGGATGTTGTGTAGTTTCATTGTGCCTCTAGCTTTCAGCTACATACATTGATTCAAGATCGACTTCCTTCACCGATTCCATTCCAGAGATTCACGACAACCGACACATTCGTTTACCCTTTTACGTGACAGACACAGAGATTCAGACCAAGTAGACATGACACAGAGACATCGACACAGAGCCATTTTGACTTCACATTCAGAGACTAGACACAATTCTCACCAGAGACAGAAACAGAGACAGCCAGAGACAGACACAGACGACAGACAGTGCTCGTGGTCATCACCCATGCGTTAAGTCTTGTCCAGGTCTTCTGGGCCTGTGGTTCCTTCATGGTGGAAGGGCAGTATACATCTCTCTGTCAAGTCGTCATCCTATTTTACTTTAACCTTAGATAGAGTCAGCCAGGGTCTCTCTGGTCTCCAGGCTTGGGTACTTTAAGTTCAAGCCTCTTGTGGTTAACTCTTTCTCCGCGTCCAGCTTATTTGCACTTCTCTTTCATCTACACACATCAAATATCGGATTGACGTTTACAAAATTACTACACCTTCTCATCTCTCTTCATCTCAAACAGGAAGATCCAGATAAGGTCTTACCATCATATTCGTTCCCCTTTTCTTCTTCCCAAATGGTCCTTAACCCTATATTAGTGCACTACTATATTCGACAGTTCCTCTCATGCATTTCTATTCCTATATAAGTACTTTACTCTCTCCTAGAGAATTACGACAGAGCCTTTCCTATAATATCCGTGCAGCTACTTTAGACCTTAGACGGCCTATTTCCGCTTATATCTTCTTAGTGCACTAACTTCTAGTTACAGGAGCCTATATATGTGACTACTATCGACCGCAGAGGCCTTCATTTCTTCAAGATATCTTCAGTACAGGCTCGTCTCTAACTCTCTCTATCCACTACTCCTTCTAGATCTTCCAGCGGCCTTTCATCTAGAATCCTATTGCCCTATATCATTCGTTCGCATCTACTGTTAGACCAGTCAGCTTCTTCTAATAGAACTCGTTCGTTCACATACATTCCCTATATCTATCGTGCATCCTATTTTCTCAGAGCACGACAGAATTAGTGGATATATGGAGACTTAAATACCCTGACCTAGTGAGATATACATGGCGGAGGCTTAATCAAGCTAGTCGTCTTGACTACTTTCTTATGCCATTCTCTCTGGCACCAAAAGTTTAAAAAGTGTTGATAGGGGACAGAATGCGGTCGGATCATCACATAATTGGCATATATATTACTCTTACAGAATTTCCATGTGGGCGAGGACATTGGAAATTTAATCAAAGTCTACTGGATGATAACTTGTTTAGAACTAGGACAGAAGAATTTATAACTGACTTTTTCAGACATAACATAGGTACAGCAGATCCCCGTATTGTATGGGACACTTTTAAGTGTGCCTTTAGAGGCCATGCAATTCAGTACTCATCTAGAAAACAAAGCAATTTAAATCAAAAGAGTCCATATTAATAAAGGACTAACAGTAGCAATAAAAACTAACATAGAGGCACATAATAAGTTAGAGGAAAAACAAAAAGAAATGGAGGAACTTATTTAGGAAAGCTCCAGTGTAATATATTATAAAAAATAAACTGGATGGAATATGGGGAAAAATGCACCAAATTCTTTTTCAATCTTCAACATAGAAATGCTACCAAAAATATGTATTGAAACTTGTTACAAATGAATTATATTTTGAAAGAGGAAGTAAAGTACTTTAAGAATATGTTTTTGTTTCATCTCCTCTGTCACGCCCTGACTATAGTTTGCTTTGTATGTTTTATGTTTTGTTTGGTCAGGGTGTGATCTGAGTGGGCATTCTATGTTGTATGTCTGGTTTGTCTATTTCTATGTGTTTGGCCTGATATGGTTCTCAATCAGAGACAGGTGTTTTGCGTTGTCTCTGATTGGGAACCATATTTAGGTAGCCTGTTTTGTATTGTGGGTTGTGGGTGATTGTCTATGTGTAGTGTTTAGTGTCAGCACTATTTGTTATTTAGCTTCACGGCCGTTGTTTATTGTTTTTGTATTAGTTTCGCAAAGTGTTCTCTTTCTATTAAAAACAAGATGAACACATACCACGCTGCACGCTATTGGTCCTCCGATCCTTCAAACTTTTCCTCCTCAGACGAGGAGGAGGAAGACAGCCGTGACATCCTCCATCTCCACTAACCGAAGATAATTGTATGGATTTTTTTCCTAATAATAATGTAAAATTAACATCTGTACAGAAAGACTCATGTGAAGGCCAAATTACAGAGGAGGAACTTCTTGATGCAATTAAAGACTTTAAGCCCGGGAAAACTCCAGGGCTGGATGGCATACCAGTGGAGGTATACAAAACCTTTTTTGATATACTCAGAGGACCATTATTAGCTTTTTTTAACCACTCCTATATAAAAGGTAGATTATTGGACACGCAACAAGAAGGTCTGATTTCATTATTACTGAAWCAGGATCCAAGTGGTATATATAAAGAACCAGTCCATTTAAAAAATTGGAGGCCTCTTACACTCCAGTGTTGTGATGCAAAAATTCTAGCTAAATGCTTGGCGCATAGAATTAAAAAGCTATTGTCAGATATTATTCTTCCTAATCAGACAGGTTTTTTACATGGACGATACATTGGAGATAATATAAGACAAGTACTGGAAACAATAGAATACTATGAACTTAGGTTGGAGTCATTAAAACTAGTTTTTCAACTACTCCACAAATTTCTTGTTAACAAACTATAGTTTTGGCAAGTCGGTTAGGA